>NC_142064.1:261769661-261872161 GCF_059756535.1 Pantherophis guttatus | reverse complement strand
TTCCTAGCCAAAGCCCTTTTTCACACCATCCACTGCATTGATTATTTATAATCAGAAGTGCTTTCTATCTGAGAATGTATTCTTTTCTGAACTCAACGCCACTTTTTCTTGGGGGGAAAAAAAATTAACCAACGCAAATGAGGGTGTGTCATTGCTAAAAAGGAGGAAACACCCCCCATCTTTTCCACTCTCCTAATTTTGGGTTTCCCAGGGATTTATCACTATGCGTTCAACTTTCTATTTGACTGGACAGACCTCTGGATTCCACATTCTCTCACGTTCAAATGTTTATAATCCAACAGTCTTTTTGTCTGTTTCTGGAGAGCCTGAAGTTTGATAAGTCCTAATTTTAAACAGTGTACAAAAATTCTCAGGGTTTGCAATTTCACCAACCAAAATTTTCAGTCATCTTCCTGGGCAGCACCTGTCTCAGAATAGTGTAACACCACCAACCACCACCCAAAACTGAGCTACCCTTTCAGTAACCCGCTTAGCTGGCTAGGATTTAGGAATTCATAATCCAATGTATCTAGACTACGTTTGACCAAATAGGTGAGTCTTACAATGAGTTGGCACTGTTTTGCACTACTTTTTCATGCAATAAAATCGTTTACTTTCATTTTGTTTCCTCTTGCCGTTTGTTAATTCTTGATTCTGCTGAGGATTCTGCCACTCCGTTCTGATACTCCTGTAATGGCAACTTTCTTCTATACAGTGGTGAAATGTAAAATTTGTTACTACCGGTTCTGTAGGCGTGGCTTGGTGGTGGGGGTAATATGACTGGGTAGGCATGGCCAACTTTAAAAAAAAAAAACTTTTAAAATCATGTTTTCTACAACCTCTTCAGCCAAAGAGGTTGTAGAAAAAATGCTTTTAAAAGCCTCTGACGATCCCAGCTGAGCCACACGATCATCAGAGGCTTTTTTTTTTACTTTTAAAAGCATTTTTTCGGCCGAAGAGGTTGTAGAAAAAATGCTTTTAAAAATAATTTTAAAAAGCCTCTGATGATCATGCGGCTCAGCTGGGCATGAGGGGGGGGCAGGGATTTTGGCTACCAGTTCTCTGAACCACCCACCTCCATCGCTACCGGATCGGGCGATCCAGTCCGAACCGGGAGCATTTCACACCTGCTTCTATCCCAAGGCTGAAAAGGTAGAAATAAATGGAAGGGAAATTTTATCCACGATTGACTCCAGATTTGTATTTCCTGAATCTATAGGCTAACCCTACAAACTTCCTAGTGAAGAAATGGCCAGATGAATACCTTAAAAAAAAACAGGTTGCAAAGCTATACAGGGAATCCTCGACTTATGACCATAGTTGAACCAAAATTTTCTGTTGATAACATAGAATAACAGAGTTGCAAGGGACTTTGCAGGTCATTTAGTCCAACCCCTTGCTCAAGCAAGATAAGATTAAGCAAGATTAATGTTAATGAGTTCTTCCCTGTTTTACCACCTTTCTTGCCGCCGTTGCTAAGTGAATCATTGCTGTTGTTCAGTTAGTAACCTGGCTGTTAAGTGAATCTGCCTTCCCCATTGACTTTGCTTGTAAGAAGGTCGTAAAACGAGAATCACGTGACCCGAGGGCACTGCAGCGGTCATAAATACGAGCCAGTTGCCAAACGTCTGAATTTTGATCACATGACCATGGGGATGCTGCAATCGTCATAAGTGTGAAAAATGGTCATAATTCCCTTTTTTCAGTGCCGTTGTAACTTTGAATGGTCACTAAGCAAACTGTTGTAAATCGAGGACTACCTATACTACTATCACAATTCCTATTGTGGTCTATCTATCCCACCTAGAAGCCACCATTGCGAGAAGCTAGTCTGCAAGTCAGCTAGAACGGGGCCTCCAACCTTGGTAACTTTACGACTTGTGGACTTCAACTCCCAGAATTCCTCAGCCAGCATACTTGTGGACTTCAACTCCCAGAATTCCTCAGCCAGCATACTTGTGGACTTCAACTCCCAGAATTCCTCAGCCAGCATATGCTGGTTGAGGAATTCTGGGAGTTGAAGTCCACAAGTCGTAAAGTTGCCAAGGTTGGAGATCCCTGAGCTAGAGTGTCCCTTTGAGCTAAAAGCAACATTTCCACTTGGATGGCGGTGATGTTCACAACAGGCCAACTCCACTTGGAAATATCTTCTGCCACCAATTCCAAAGTTGTGGGACGAACCATTTTGATGTTCCAACCCGGGAGGGTGGGTTTGGGGAATGGGAGAGGGTCTCAGGCAAGAGAAAAGAGCTTTACTAAACCACATTAGTCCCACAAACCAGAATCTGTCCGACTCTGCCCTAGAACGTTGCTTGCCAAGAAAAACAACTTCATATTTGGGGAGGGAAAAAAAACACAGGTCTGGAAAGATATGATCCTTCATGGTTCATATAGGAGTTGTTGTGTGTTTTTTTTTTACACAGTTTAACATTCCTGCAAAAAGAAACGAAACTGAGGCATAAAACTCGCTGTGGTTGGGACAGCGTCCTCTGTGCTCTTTGCGGCTGGCAAAATAAACATGAAGTACAGCTATACCGTAAACGCTATTGCAATAAACATGCTGCAAAATATTACTTTAAAAAATACAAATGAGGAAAAAAAATGTGTGTCTGAGCATGTACCTGTGCTGCAGTGGTGGGTTGTTCCTAGTTCTGTCCGGTTTTATAGCACCGATAGTAAAACCGTCAGGAGGCTCCACCCACCCGGCACGATGTCATCATTGGTAATCTGTGCATGCGCAGAAGAGCGTGCGTGCCTGTGAATCGAATGCGCACACACGATCCCGCTGCGAACCAATAGTAAAGGTAAGTGAAACCCACCCCTGCTGTGTTGAGCTACAACTTGGTGGCGGCTATCCGAGCCAGAATGTGGTCGGCCTTAGATCTGCGGGGCCGCCCTGGAGCCAGCGAGGTGCTACATCCACCCCGCCCCCTGGGCACATGCGCAGGAGGCAGTGCACACTCAGGGCCTGGCATCCCTGGGGACCGTTTTATTTATTTATTTATTTATTTATTAAGCTTATATGCCACCCTCTCTCCGAAAAGGACTCAGGGCGGCTCACAGCAATAAAATAGACAAATCAACATTAAATGTTAAAAACCATTAAAACTCCCCTTAAAAACCCCTTCAGTCCAAACCGGCCTGGTGAAATAACCATGTCTTAAGGTCACGGCGGAAAGAGCGCAGGTCAGGGGCCACCCGGAGCTCCAGTGGGAGTTGATTCCATAAGATAGGTGCGCCCACAGAGAAGGCTCGTTCCCTAGGAGTCGCCAGACGACACTGCCTGGCCGATGGCACTCCAAGGAGGCCCTCTCTGTGGGAACGCACCGGGTGATGGGGAGCTGTTCCTGGCCACAGATGGTCCGTCAGGTACCCTGGGCCTAAGCCATGTAGGGCTTTATAGGTGATAACCAGCACCTTGAATCTCACCCGGAGGGCAACCAGTAGCCAATGCAGGTCGCGCAGGAGGGGTGTAACATGAGAGTATCGGGACACTCCCATCACTACCCGCATGGTTTTGCCCCACAGGCTGAGTGCTTCCCTTTCACCCAGGATGCAAGCACTTGCCGCCTCCTGTGCGCACACCCAGAATACTGCCCTGCGGCCTAGTCTCCGAAGGGAGGGGATCATGCTCTGCTTCAGTATATCACAGTACATGTTGGCATTCATGGTTCCCTCAATGAATTGTAACTCCCAAGTGCCAGCAGCCCTCATGCAACCCCAGACCATGACATTCCCACCACCATGCTTGGCTGTAGGCAAGACACACTTGTCTTTGTACTCCTCACCTGTTCTGCTTGTCTGCAGTAAACAGTTTGTGGGCTTTTTCGTGCATCATCTTTAGGAGAGACTTCCTTCTGGGACAACAGCTCTGCAGACCAATTTGATGTAGCGTGCGACGTATGGTCTGAGCACTAACAGGCTGACTTTCCACCCCACCCCTTCAACCTCTGCAGAAATGCTGGCAGCACTCATACATCTATTTCCCAAAGCTAACCTGTGGACATGACGCTGAGCACGGGCACTCAACAACCAAGCTAGAGAGCACCCAGGAACCTTCATTGAGAAGAGAATTGGCGCCCCAACTTCTCCAACAGTGCCCATTCAATTTTAAGCTATTTTTGTATCCATATTTTTTTTTAAAAAAACCAACAGATTGCTTTAAACTATAAAAAGAGCTTGCATTTATCCGGATCTTTATTCTGCAATTATTTTCATTCCTTCTTTAAACCTTCTGCCCCTGTTACAGAGCACTTGCATGTAAACAGCAGGTTTAATAACAATGCCACATTGGCAGCCTAGAAGAAACAGGGCTGGTTGGGTTAAGGGGTTTCAAAATGATCATTATTTATCATGCTTTATCAATCACTCGGTTGAGTGCCGCAGCAAAAAACATTTTCCAGTATTTTCAGAATGCAGCCAAATACAAATTTTGGAACTAATTAAAAGATGTTGGCTTAGGAACACGGAGTAAACAGTCCTGAAACCTACAGAAAGATAATAATCTGATGATAGGGTTGCTTGCCAATGTTGCTGCAGACATGTCAAAACCACGTCTCTAGTAAAACGACAGAGGCGTCTTCCTAAAGTAATTGCGCTAATCTATTGTGCGTTTTTTTTTAATATGGATTTTTTTTTTACACAAAACAAGATTTATTTGATTTGATTTCTATACCGCCCTACTCCCGAAGGACTCAGGGCGGTGAACAGCCAACAATAAAATCCATACATACAAAATTTAAAAGCAGAATTAAAATCAAATTAAATAGTTTTGGCCCAGACAAATTAAAAACCCAATCAATTTAAAACCAATTTTAAAATTTGAATATATAAAATACTAAAAAATATTAAAAATTAAAAAATTCTTTTATAAAAGAATGCCTTTTATAAAAGTCATAAGAGAACAACCATTGCAGATATCTAAAAGGTTAACTTATGGCAACTGGACCAAATTTGGTTAAGCTGAGGCGTTTCGTTGCTCATCCAAGCAACCTCATCAGTCAAACTTAAAAAAAAATAGATGGGCAGAGAATGTACCAATTCTTGCTATACCAACTGCAGCGGTTTTTCCTCAAAATGTATTGCAATATATCAGTGATGGCTAACCTTTTTGGTGCCAAGTGCCCAAAGTGTGCGCATGCACCCCCAAAATGCAATGCGAGCGTTCCCCGTGAATGCGGCCTGCCCCTCCCCCGCACATGCGCACACATCCCCCATCACCCATTTTTTGGCTTCCAGGTTGGTTGCAGGAGGCCTTCCGGGCCCAAAACAGGTTGCAGGGAGTGCCTGCACGAACCCCCAAAATGCAATGCGAGTGCCCTCTGTGCATGCGCTCCCCTGTGCATGCACACATGCATCCCCTGCATGTGCCCCGCCCCCTGCACATGCGCACCAGAGAGCCAAAGGCCAGCTGGCCGGCAGAAGCTGCACATGGGTGTGCAGTGTAGCTGGGCTGGGGCGATGGCTGGCGTACCTGCAGAGAAGGCTCTGCGTGCCAGCTGTGGCACACGTGTTATAGGTTTGCCATCATGGCAATATATCAATGAAGACTCAATCATCCAGGCCAAAAGTATCTAAAAAGGTTAAGTCATGGCAACTGGACCAAAATTTGTTAATCTGAGACGTTTCATTGCTTATCTAAGCAACTTCATCTGTCAATGAATGAATGAATGAATGAATGAATGAATGATGATAGATAGATAGATAGATGATAGATAGATAGATAGATAGATAGATAGATAGATAGATAGATAGATGACTGACTGACTGACTGAATGAATGAATGACTAAACAAATGAATGAATGAATGACTAAATGAATGAATGAATGAATGAATGATAGATAGATAGATAGATAGATAGATAGATAGATAGATAGATAGATAGATGACTGACTGACTGACTGACTGACTGACTGACTGACTGACTGACTAACTGACTGAATGAATGAATGAATGACTAAACAAATGAATGAATGAATGACTAAATGAATGAATGAATGAATGAATGAATCATTACAGATCATCTCACTCTGGGTGATGGAAAGAATGTGTGGAGAGAAAAACACTTGTAAGAAAGTATTCTTGAGGCTGGTGCTGCTTGTAGAAAAAAATAAAGTACGTCTTAGTTAGGAAAAACCTTAACTCAAGTCTATTGACAGATATGATCTTGCACGAGCTCTCCATCAATCAGATAGGTAGCTTAGCTGAGCGGGTGAAAGTTAGCAGAGAAAGGGGATTGAATCAAAAGAGGAAGGAAGTACTGAACACCCAAGGTTTTCAATCGAACCAACACAACACCTACAAGCACGCCAAATCGGTCTTTGAGACAAAGAAGCTAAAAGCTCAGAATCCCTCCCTCTGCTGGATTTGCATCTGTTGCTTCTAGGGGTTTATTGTCACTCACGCCGATCCCTGCTAATCTTTTCTGCATCGTTCCAATTTTAATATGTGTGCTGATAAGCGAGCAGAGTCAATAGGCTTATAGGTACAGAAAGCTAGTGTGGGCAAAAGATGAAGGCTGACGGAGGAGGAGGAAGAGGAAGAAGAAGAAGAGGAAGAGGAGGAGGAGGAGGAAGGAAGGAAAGGGAAGGGGTAGGAAGGAGAAAGAAAGAAAGAAAGAAAGAAAGAGAGAGAGAGAGAAAGAAAGGAAGGAAGGAAGGAAGAAAGAAAGAAAGAAGAAAGAAAGGAAGGAAGGAAGGAAGGAAGGAAGGAAGAAAGAAAGAAAGAAAGAAAGAAAGAAAGAAGGAAGAAAGAAAGAAAGAAAGAAAGAAAGAAAGAAAGAAAGAAAGAAAGAAAGAAAGAAAGAAAGAAAGTTAAGGGTTGGGACCAGTGGTGGGATACAAGTAATTTAACAACCGGTTCTCTGCCCTAATGATTTCTTCCAACAACCAGTTTTCCAAACTGCTCAGAAAATTAACAACCCGTTCTCCCGAAGTGGTGCGAACTGACTGAATCCCACCACTGGTTGGGACCAAGAAGCACTCTGAAGGCCGCTATTGTAGGTTTCTCCCCAAATGGCTGCTATGTGCTATCTGAAAGCACTCTGGTGCCTTCCCGTGCTTCACAGCATTTCTTTAAGACCAGCGGAGTTCCTAATCTACCACAAGGAACCCATGATACAAGGTTGTGATATCTGGCTAGGAAACTTGTCTCTAAAGAAGAGTATTGAGGGATGGGGATCAGGGTTCATATCCCTTGAACATCTAAATGCTATTGTGCCTTCAAAGAATGGGTCCCATTTTGAAGAGCACAGAGTGAGAATCAAAAGGCCCAGAACCTGGGAAAAGAAGAACTCCTCTACCAAAGGGTTGGAGAAATGTTGTTTATATGAGCGAGACTGAGTTGTGAGACCTGATTTTAGTGGACGCTAAAGAGAAAAAACCCTTTTGTTGCAACGCAAATGTCCAACTTCCAATTTCACGTTGTTTCTTGCAAAGAAAAGCATTCACAGAAGAAACAGCCCAGCCCCCCCCCCAGCCTTGTCTTTTCCATTTTTTAATCTCTCGTTGCCTTCCCTCCCCCTTTTAGCCGAAACCCACTAAAAGCTGCTTTGTGCAATCTGGCTTTACCACAGTCATCTCTTGTGGGAAGAGAAATAGTTCCAAATAAGCTCTGGAAAATACAGCAATGAACAGAGAGACGCCATTGCCAGGCACAGAAAAGAGGATTCCTCGATTCGGGCTTCGATAAAAATAATTTTGCTTACTCTAAACCGCTTTTGCCTTTCACCCCCTTTTGTCTTTCTCCCCACAAATCCCCAGGCTCCCAGCTACATCACCACTTGTTTTCTTGGCTGTGATGTTCATAAGCTTGTTTTAAACCTAGTTTGGACCCCCAAACTCTCATTGCAGTCAGGTGAGACTTCCAAAAGGGGCCCAATCCTTTGATAGCTATGTAGAGCCTCTATCCACAAAGCAGGGTTGATATTCAGCAGGTTCTTGCAGGTTCTGGAGAACCGGTAGCAGAAATTTTGAGTAGTTCGGAGAACCAGCAAATGCCACCTCTGGCTGGCCCCAGAGTGGGGTGGGAATGGAGATTTTGCAGTATCCTTCCCCTGCCACACTCCACCAAGCCACACCAAGCCACACCACGCCCACCAAGCCACGCCCACAGAACCGGTAGTGAAAAAAATTAAATTCCACCACTGCCACAAAGTATACTTGATAGGTAGCTAGCTAGAAAGACAGAGAAAGAACATAATTCAAATCTGTTGTTCAAGAAGGTATCTCCTTCCCATGTTGTTGACTTGCTTTTCTTTGGTTTGTTCAGGTTCCCACTTGTTTGTGTCCTTCAGCACGGTGCAGTTTGGGTCTCACCGGCTCAAGGTTGACTCAGCCTTCCAACCTTTGCATTGTAGATTTTTAGTTTTACAGGATATTTTTAAAATCCTCGTGCAGTTTTCACTGTTAATAACATCACTTCCATACAAGAAGCAACAGGTTGAACATGGTTGCTTGTAGGAATGTTAGCTTTCAACATATTCACACCATCATCTGAGATACAAAACATTGCAGAAGTCTCCAAACAAGCTCTCCAGCTGTATTCAACTGATATACTTCTTATCCTAGCATTTTTTGTAGTAGGATTTTGTTTCAATCTTGAATATATTTCCTCTTTATTGCAATTTTCTAGATGGTTTAAAATCTTCTTGAAAATTAAAACTGCACAAGAATATTATACCCTATTTATTCTGTCCATTTTGAACCCAGGTGATGGATTTGGGAATTATATGCCAGAGTCAACTTGCTGGAGGAGCTCGTAAACTCTGCAACAATCTGGGTCCTCATTTTACTGACCTCGGAAGGATGGAAGGCTGAATCAATCTTGAGCCGGTAAGAATCGAACTGCTGGCAGTCAGCAGAATTAGCCTGCAATACTGCATTCTAACCACTGCGCCACCACGGTTCATAATTGACTTTGTATGGGCTTTGATTCCCAGAATTCCCCAGAAGGCAAACCATCATTAAAATGGATTTTGGGAGCTGAAGTTCATTGTACAAGAAGATCGTTTGGAGAAGGTTGCTGTATCACACCCACTTGTTTCCCTGCAGAGAAAAAAAATATTCCTTTTTCACATTAGCTGGCTGAGGACTTCTGGGAGTTGAAGTCCACACATCTTAAAGTTACTAGGTTTGAAAAACACTGGTGTACGGGATAAGAGATCCTAACAGATTTTTATGATCTGGAACAGTGTTTCTCAACCTTGGTAACATGTTGTGTGCACTTCAACTCCCAGAATTCCCCAGCCAGCATCCCAGTTAAAGAATTCTAGGAAGTGGAAGTCTACACAGTTGCTAAATTTGAAATGCACTGCACTGCACTAGAAGGATTTTCCTGGCTTGGGAACTCTGGGAGTTGAAGTCCACACGTCTTAAGGTTGCCAAAGTTAAGAAACATTATTCTAAAGCTACCTCTAGTCTTGTATGACCATTGACCATACTGGAAGGCCACCTCAAACTTCTCCCCTGTTCTTCACAGATCCGAGATGAGCAACCTTTTTTAAACTGGGATGCAGACGGAGTGGCTGAGTATCTATCATTCTGAGGACAACTCTCCAAAGTTATAGCTGGACCTACAACAGACACTCACAACTGACTTGTCCCAAGACCCTCCCTTGACACACCCACACCTGAAGCCCTTATAAACAGAACACTGACACTGACATTCCCTAAGTTCTGCTGCTGATGTTTCTGTAAGGTCCCAAAATATACTTGAGTCACCAGAATGCCAAAGAGAGAGACTCAAGACGAGGCTTGCAAAAAAGCAGATTTTATTTATGACCAAAAACAAAATACTGGGTGGAACTATATCCAGAACATACAGATACAATGCATGCGAGGAAATAGCCACACCTTGGGGAAGATATGGCGTCCTTTTATACCCTCAGAGACGTCAGGTAGTACCCAACTCTGGCCTCCCAATCCAGGCCCGTGCATTCCTTGTTGCCCTGCAAGGGGGAATAGAAACTTCCCAATTAGTCATCTTGAGCATTTCTTTGTTTACTCAATTGGCCATTTTGGCCCCCTGGCTTTGGAAAGTAGGAGTTTATCCAGATCAAACATAAATTAGGGCTGAGGTGTAAATTATGCCTTGGAGATACGTACCATGCTCTTAGATGGCACAAGAAAAAAAACAGGGAGAAGATTGATATGGGTTCAGGTCAAATGGCAGGGACATACGTTTGACAAATACCAGATACATTACAGAGGCCTAATAACAGAATATGTTTGTTACAGGAGATACAAATATACATAATATGTGTGATACAAATACAAAGGCATATATGTATTACAGGAACCTAAGGGTTACAGAATCTAGTATACCAGTATATCATATCCTAGTATTATTTATTATATCCTTATTATTGTTTCCCTTCATTTCCTAGCCTGGTAACGAAAGATTCGGAAACCAACCCACAAGCTCGAAGAACGGACCTTTACCCTCATACTACATGTCTTAATTTGTCTACATTTAAATGGACTTCAAACTAGATATTACTGGCAAAATTACACCTTATCATGCTACTAAGAAATATCCCCTTCTGGGAGTATCTGGGGCTTTCCAGAGCAACTGTTTTGCAACTTAATTTAGATCAGTGCTTTTCAAAGTTGGCGGGGGAATTGGATTTGAAAAACACTGATTTAACTGGTCTCCTTTGCTTCCTAAGAGCGTTCAACTTTTGATATTTCATATAATTTCAGACAAGGAGTTAGCTCTTTCTTCTGTCATCATCTCGTTGATAATGTCAAAACATTGCCTCAGCTGACTTCAGAAAACACATTAAACCTTAATGGGAATAATGTGGTTTTGCCTTCACACGTTGTTCGAACCCATACAAGTGCACTTTATTCAATAATCTGTGATTATGGAAACAAAGGCTTAGTTCAAAGCCCTGAATCAAATCACGTGGAATGTTTGTAAACATGCTGTGACCTCAAAGCAACTTTTTATACCTATGCTGGTCAGGTTCTCTCAATACATTGCATCAAAACATGATTTGTTTGTGTGTGACTTGTCCTGATGAGCTAAATCATTCGTCATGATTTCTAAAGTCTGGATTATATGTCTGTGGGTAAAAACAACACTTTTTATTTTGTTCCATAATCCACGGTCCAAGAAACAATGGCTTAAAACAATGCTTGAAAGCAGGCAGAATGTTTGTATTTCATTGTCTCAAAGCAGCCTTGTCTGCATTTATATTATAAAAACAGTTGTTAATTGTAGCTCCTAATAGCCAGGTGGTTTTCATCTTACTTTTCCTGCAAATAATTTGGCTTTTTCTTGCAAACTTATCAGATCAATGAAGCTGTCAGGAAAAAACTAGTAGCAGACAGCAGGCCTGTGTTCTTCCAGATTTTGGTAAAAAGCCATAAATTTCAAAAGGTGTCCTAATTCTCAGGAGACAGAACGGACCATTCCATTTTGGAAAGGAGGCAGGATATACCATCTTAAAGTTCCCTTAGGTAAAACATTCCTATCCTCAGCCGGTTTCATTTTTTTCTAACACTTTTTTTCCCCTTATTTCCTATAAACTGCCTTTCATAAATACAACACCTTCTCCATCCGTGCTCTGAAATATTCTACTCACTTCTGGATTTCCGTCACATAAATCCTTGCTGAATTTGTTTTCCAACCTGCAGGGGAAATGACTGCAGTATTTTACGAGACCTCTTAAAAAGATACGATCCCTGATTGCAATGACATTTGATCCTTTGTTTGCTCCCAATTTTGCTGCAGGAGAAAATATATATCTTACAGGAACTGAGAGGCTATATAGCCGTGATGGCGAACCTATGGCACGCATGCCACAGGTGGCGTGCAGAGCCCTCTCCGCAGGCACGCGAGCCATCACCCAGCTCAGCTCCACCACACTGGCCAGCTGATTTTCAGGTCTCAGAAGACACGCGTGCATGGGCGGGGTCTGCGCAGGGAGATGCATTGCATTATAACCCAGTGCAGGGAGGCCTACTAGGCCCAAAATGGGGCATAGGAGGGTGCGGCATGGCCCCCCGTGGCCTGTTTTTGCTCCCAGGAGGCTGCAGGGAGGCCTACTACTACTATGCACGGAGAGCATGGGGGGAGGGGGGAGGGTGTTGCATGCACAGGGCATGCGGGGGGGGGGTCTTGTGTACATTGCATTATGGGTGTGGACGCACTTTCGGCACGCAACAACAAAAAGGTTAGCCATCACTACTATATAGCATTCTGGAACAGCTTCTATTCCAGTGTTTCTCAACCTTGGCAACTTTAAGATAGATAGACTTCAACTCCCAGAATTCTTCTGCCAGCCATGCTAGCTGAAGATTTCTGGAAGTTTTAAGTCCACATATCTTAAGTTGGGAGGGGAGGAGAGGGGGAGGGGGGAGAGAGAGAGTCAGTCAGTCAGCTTGGATTTACAGGTAGTCCTCAACTTATGACAAAAATTGACCCCCAGATTTATGTTGCTAAGCGAGACATTTGTTAAATGACTTTGGCCCCATTTTACCTTTCTTGCCACAGTTGTTAAATTAGTAACATGTGTATTATGTGAATCTTGTTGACCCATTGACTTTACTTGTCAGAAGGTTGCAAAAGCTGATCACATGCTCCCAGGATACTGCAGCAGTGGTGGGTTCCTCCTGGTTCGGCCCGGTTCCGCCAAGCCGGTAGCGGTGACGATATGATGTCACTGAACCGGTTCTGCCCTCCCACCCCCCACCCCTCCCCACGTTATTCTTACCTTTTATTTGGCCCCACCCCCAATCTATTGCTGCCTCCTGAGTCCCAGCTGATGGCTAGAGGGAAAAAAAAGTGTTTAAACTCTTGCCACGGGGCTTCAAAGGGCCGCCCTACAGCTAATCAGTGTTAAAAGAAAACAAATGAGTAGACCGGTGCCTGCAAAAATACATGAGTAGATCAGTGCCTGCAAAAATACATGAGTAGATCAGTGCCTCCAAAAACAAATGGGTAGACTGGTACAGCTCTGCAAGCAGTTAAAAGCCCGGTAGACCAGTACCTCTGCTAAATCCTAAATAATTGTCACACGACCATCAAGCCACACCCATAAAATAAGCCACAACCACAGAACCGGTAGTAAAAAATTTTAGAACCCACCCCTGTACTGCAGTCATCATAAATATGAGAGTCAGTGGCCAACGGTCTGAATTTCGATCACGTGACATGACCATGGGGATGCTGCAACTGTTGTGTGAAAAATGGTCATAGGTCACTTCTTTCAGTGATGTTGTAACTTTGAACGGTCAGTAAATGAACTGTTGTTAGTCGAGGAGTACCTGTATTGGTTAAAGACGCCAGTGCCTTAGGCACAAAGACAGCCCCTCTCTCTCAGCCTAAGGAAAAAAACAGCAATGGCAAAGCATTTCTGAAAATCTTGCCAAGAAAATTGCAAGGAAGTCCAGGAGTCAAAAGAGGGAAACACACAACATACACACACACACACACACACATCTTTTTGGTATTTTCCTTAGGGATATTTTGGGACCAATTTTACGCTATAGGTTTGTGCATGTATGTTAGTGGTTCAGCAGTTTTAAGAAAAGACAAAAAGGCACACCTCCTGCAGCACCCTTTTGGAACTGAATCCAAAATGTATACAACCCACTCCACTGTAAAAATGCTAATTTAATAACAGAATAACATAGTTGGAAGGGACCTTGGAGGTCTTCTAGTCCAACCCCCTGCTCAGGCAGAAAGCCCTATACCCATGATGGCGAACCTATGGCATGCGTGCCAGAGGCGGCACGCAGAACCCTTTCTGTGGGCACGCATGCCAGCTGCTCTTCTGGTTTTCAACCAGCTGGTATTCCCAGATGCCTGAGTGCCAGAAAATGGCCTGAAAACACCCAAAAACCAGCCCATTTTTTGGGCATTTCCGGGCCGTTTTCAGGCCATTTTCCGAACCATTTTCAGGCTGTTTTTGGCCCGAAATAGCCAGAAAACAGCCTGAAAATGGCCTGGAAACAGCCTGAAAATGGCCAAAAAACAGGCATGCATGTGCCAGCCAGCTGGTCTTTCACCCCGCAGGGGTGAAATCCAGCAGGTTCTGACAGGTTCTGTAGAACTGGTAGCAGAAATTTTGAGTAGTTTGGAGAACCGGCAAATACCACCTCTAGCTGGCCCCAGAGTGGGGAGGGAATGGGGATTTTGCAGTATCCTTCCCCTGGAGTGAGTGGGAATGGAGATTTTGCTGTATCCTTCCCCTGCCACACCCACCAAGCCACGCCCACAGAACCGGTAGTAAAAAAAAATGGATTTCACCACTGGTTTCCGGTGCTCCAGCACGTGCATATGCACGCACATGGATGCGCATTCCGGTATGGGCACTCGGTCCCAAAAAGGTTTGCCGTCACTGCCCTATACCGTTTTAAATGTTAAAATCCTGCTCACCACACTTTAGGTGTGAGAACTTATTTTTAGAGTGCAATACATAATTAGAAAGTGACAGTGCCACACCCCTCTATTTTTGGAGGAAATGGGTTATGTGATTTAAAAACAAAACAGGAAGTAAGAAAAGGGAGTAAGTTGCAATTTTGTTAACGCCTCTTAGTATCAGCACAGAGTGTTTGGTGCTCAGTTTAAGCTAATGTGAACAATTATAAATACAATTCTAAAATCTTTATTGTATTCTATTTTTAAAAGCATTTAAAGAGTTATATAAACCTGTCTTTTTTCTCCAAAAGCATGAGAATTGGAAACATCTTTTGATTCTTGATTATTTTTTGTAAAAAAAAAAAGGGACAATAAAAACAATTACAGGTAGTCCTCAATTTACAACATTTCATTTTTTAAATTTTTTTTTAAATTTTTGATTTATATGCCGCCCTTCTCCGGAGACTCAGGGCGGTTTACAATGCATTAAGCAATAGCCTTCATACTTTTGTATATTTATACAAAGTCAGCTTATTGCCCCCACAAACTGGGTCCTCAATTTACCTACCTTAGAAAGGATGGAAGGCTGAGTCAACCTTGAGCCTGGCGGGATTCGATCTTACTTTAATTGCAGACAGCTGGTCTTAAATTACAGAGCTCTGTCTGTTGAGCTATCCAGGCTCTCATTCTTGTGAGATTCGGCCATGAATGGTATGAATGGGTTTTAATGTTTTAATTTTAAAATGTTTTTATAATGGTTTTTTCTAAATGCATTTTTTTTTTTTTAATTTGATTTATATGCCGCCCTTCTCCGGAGACTCAGGGCGGCTTACAGTGCGTTAAGCAATAGCCTTCATTCTTTTGTATGTTTTATACAAAGTCAGCTTATTGCCCCCACAAACTGGGTCCTCATTTCACCTACCTTAGAAAGGATGGAAGGCTGAGTCAACCTTGAGCCTTGGAGAGATTCGAACCAGCAGAAATTGCAGGCAGCTGTGTTAATTACAGGGTGCACTAAACCCCTGTACTATCAAGGCATTGTAAGCCGCCCTGAGTCTCCAGAGAAAGGCGGCATATAAATTGAACTAATAATAATAATAATAATTTAGTGACCGTTCAAAGTTACGACAGCACTGAAAAAAGTGACTTATGACCTTTTTTCACTCTTACGACCATTGCAGCATCCCCATGGTCACACGATCCAAATTCAGATGCTTTCAAACTGATTCATATTTATGACAGTTGCAGTATTCTGAGGTCAAGTGATCCATTTTTGTGACCTTCTGACAAGCAAAGTCAATGGGGAAGCCCGATTCATTTAACAACTGGGTGACTAACTTAACAACTGCAATGATTCACTTTAAAAAATTGTTGCAAGAAAAGTCATAAAATAGGGCAAAACGCATTTTACCAATGTCTCACTTAGCAACATAAATTTTGGGCTCAGTTGTGGTTGTAAACTCAAGGACTACTTATCTTTATGTTCTAGGCTCCTGAACTGTTTGATATCAAATACTATACAAACAGGAGTCTGTAGAGATTCTCAGTCATCCAGGTCATGGTTGTCCCAAAGGTGCTTTTTCAGGAGGCAATTGGACTTTCTTGTTTTTTCTTTTGAAGATGTTTCACAATCCTTCATATAAGTATTCCCAGACTTGTATATTTTCCTTTCGTCAGCAGGTGCCGCTCTCAACTTAAACTTGCCACTGATCAATCTAATTTTAGTCTTTCAATTGTGAATTTTAATTGTAGTTCAATTATAGAAGCCGAATAAGTTTTTAAATAGATAATTCCAGCATTTTAAAATGCCTTTCCATTACCACATCTTCCCAGTTTAAGAGTCCAATTTTCTGTATTTTTTAAAGATTTATTGTTTTTCTCTCTTTGCATATTTTTCTTCCAGTTTGGTATTTTTCTCAGAATGCTTGATCGCTGCTTTAACAAATAATTCTGAGCAAATAGTTCTAAATTATTCCTTGGGGTTAGGTTTTAAGCAAAAAGGAATCCTCTCCCCCAGTTCCAGTCACTCTTCACCTACTTTGCTCCAGCACCAATCTTAGTTGTTTCTTGGTTGTCCCAGCTTCATAGCAGCCATCTTTAGGCTGCCTCTTCTCGCCGTGGCTGAGAGGGAAAAATCTCTCTCAGAGATTCATCTAAGAAGCTTCCTCAGCTCTGACTGGATGTGGGGAATGGAAGGATTTACTGTATATTCCTTGCAGGCAACTGGTCATTTCCATCCTTTTTGAGGGTCATTGAAGCACTTGGATGTTTATCTGTGTTTATCTGGAGCTGAAGAAGCTTCTTGGATGAGAAGCGAAAGGTCTTCAAAGAAAAAACAAGAAAGTCCAGCTGCCTCCTGAAAAAGCACCTTTGGAAGATACAAATAGGACTCTGATTGTTAACTAACTTCTTTGCTCCTGCCAGGATCCTAATGGAAATCTGGTGCTTTCTTTCATATTTTCAGGAGCATCTTCTCACATCTGGATTACGTTTTTTTCAAACCATGTCCATAATTTGGACCCAGATCAATCATCAAGGGGAAGGCTTTGGGGTGGAAGTAGGTGGGAGGTCAAAATAATCAAGACAGTCACTGGCATTTTTGACTTTGGGCAGAAAACAAGGCAAGCATCAGCAACAACTGTGGGTCTATCACTCACCAGATTTTGAAGTAATTATGTTACTGCCAAAAAATTGGTTCATTATTGCTACAAAGAAACAGCTTTCAGATCTGAATTGCAGGCTTCAATTTAAACTCCAATGCTGAAATAGTAACATTTTCTCCATCTTGGCCCTCAACTTGTCACTTTTGCAATAAGTAGAGATAGACACAGTGGCTATGGACATTATCCATGGCTAAAAAATGTGTGTTAATTTATGCTAAATAATATGGAAGGGCAGCTATTGTCCTGTCTCAGATCTGCTTTTCTGAAGAAGAATGAAGAATATAGAATTTACACAGGGCTTTGGTTAATACTAGGCCTTAACTAAACAAATCTACCATTTTTCTATGGTAGAAAAATACTCTTCCAGGTTATCATCCACCCATTTTAAAAAATAATAATAATTTTTTTATAAAGTAAAAATAATATAAATTTTAAAACGAATGTAGAAGTAGAAGTGATGCAGTAATAGAAAAGAAATAAAAAAAGAGAAAAGGGGGGAAAAGATATAAAGGAACAGCTTCCAATCTTCTGTATAGCAGTTACAAATGCATTACTGTATATTTCATGGAATGGAATGGAATAGAATTAGAATCAAAGTGGAATGGAACTGGAATAGGAATGGAATGGAATAGAATAGGAATGAAACTGGAATGGAACAGGAATAGGAATAGGAACAGGAATAGAGTAGAGTAGAGTAGAGTAGAGTAGAATCAGAGGTGGTATTCAGCAGGTTCTAACCAGTTCTGAAGAACCGGTAGCGGAAATTTTGAGTAGTTCAGAGAACTGGTAAATACCACCTCTGACTGGCCCAGCCCCTATCTATTCTCTGCCTCCTAAATCCCAGCTGATCAGGAGGAAATGGGGATTTTGCAGCAACCTTCCCCTGGAGTGGGGAGGAAATGGAGATTTTACAGTATCCTTCCCCTGCTATGCCCACCAAGCCACGCCCACCAAGCCACACCACGCCACGCCCACCAAGCCATGCCCACAGAACCAGTAGTAAAAATTTTTGAATCCCACCATTTAGTAGAATGGAATGGAATGGAATGGAATGGAATGGAATAGAATAGAATAGAATAGAATAGAATAGAATAGAATAGAATAGAATAGAATAGAATAGAATAACAGTAGTTTGTTTAGTGATCATTTGAAGTTAGAACGGCACTAAAAAAGTGACTTATGACCATTTTTCGCACTTATGACTGTTGCAACATTCCCATGGTCATGTGATCAAAATTCAGATGCTTGGCAACTGACTCATATTTGTGATATTTGCAGTGTCCTGGGGGTGGGGTGGGGGGTACGTGATCACCTTTTATAAACTTCTGACAAAGTCAGTGGGGAAGCCCAATTCACTTAATAATCATGTTACTAACTTAACCACTGCAGCTATTCACATACGTAACTGTGGCAAGAAAGTCATACAATGTGGGCAAAACACACTTAACAAATGTCTCACTTAGCAACAGAAAATTTGTGCATAGTTGTGGTCGTAAATTGAGGACTACCTGTATACCTTCCCTGGTTTGTCGATGGGTAAATGTGCATAACACCATGGCATTATTTTTTAGGGATGGACATATTCCAACAATTTTGTGAGGTGGCGTATAACAGTGGTCCCCAACCTTTCTGGCTGTGTGGACCAGCAGCCGTGGCAGTGGGGAGGGGGGGGAAGAGGGGATGGTTTCATGCGTGCACCCGCTTGTGCAAATGAAGCTTGATCCTCTCGCCCACCACTTGTTGGGCCTGGGTCTCAACGGGCCACAGTCTGGTGGTACCGGGTGACAGAACGGGGGTTGGGAATCTCTGGCATACTGTATAGCACATTCTTAAAGTTTACCATGTTCCTATGAGCTTATCCACAACGGAATCATGATTTATTTCATTGTTCTGAGTTTAGACTTGAATAGTGACCTAAACTAACACACCCACTGGCTGGGTGTGACTAACTACAGTTTATTGCGTGAACTGAGTCACACAGGCTTTTGAAGACAATCAAGTAAGGCAGTCATTTTTAACCACTTCCTCCATCCAGGGCCTTGAACTATAACTCCCATCACCACAGGCCAGCATGGCAATTTTTTTTTATGGTCTTTCTTTCCCAAAAGAAGCAGGGTGAAGATTGGCAGGCAAAACAGTTTGGCCTGCAAGGCCTCGTCATGCCCAAATGGGACTGATTCCAGTCCACATAGAGGCTGGCCCACCCACAGAATAAGCTTACATTTCGAAAGGTTTTGGTGCTGCATAAATATGCAGCAACAGGAGGAGCAGCCACACAGTGGAACAAATAGAAAAGCCAATGTAAATAAGTATCTTAGGAAAGAGATTAAATGTCTGTAGTTTATGAAAGAAAGAAAGAAAGAAAGAAAGAAAGAAAGAGAGAGAGAGAGAGAGAGAGAGAGAGAAAGAAAGAAAGAAAAAGGAAAAGGAAAAGGAAAAGAAAAAGAAAGGAAAAAGGAAAGAGAATGAGACCGAAAGGAAAAGGGAAAGGGAAAAGTGAAAGACAGACAGACAGACAGACAGACAGACAGACAGACAGACAGACTGAATGAATGAATGAATGAATGAATGAATGAATGAATGAATTTTGGCAATAGTACTATATTCTGCTTTGCTTTTAATTCCAATTAAATTGCATGGGTGTCCGTCTGTACATGTGATTTTCTACCGAAAAGGCTGTAGGTCAGTGTTTCTCAAGCTTGGCAACTTTTAAGATGTGTGGACTTCAACTCCCAGAATTCCCCAGCCAGCATGTGGAGTTGAAGTCCACACATCTTAAAGGTATAAGTGTGAGAAACACTGCTCCAGGCAATACCAGCAAGTCTGCAGTCCTATCAGAAACACACAATGAAAGGAGTGGGTGGGTGGGAATATACAACTACATGCACGGAAAGAGAAACAGAGGGCGTGAATAAGCGCACCTGCATGCCTACCGTCCCCATTTATAGAATAGAATAGAATAGAATAGAATAGAATAGAATAGAATAGAATAGAATAGAATAGAATAGAATAGAATAGAATAGAATTTTTTTATTGGCCAAGCGTGATCGGACACACAAGGAATTTGTCTTGGTGTATATCAGTGGGTGTCAACCTTCCTAATGCCGCGACCCTTTAATACAGTTCCTCATGTTGTGGTGACCCCCAACCAAAATTATTCTTAAGACCACTGAAAATATGTGTTTTCCGATGGTCTTAGGCGACCCCTGTGAAAGGGTTGTTCGACCCCCAAAGGGGTCCCGACCCACAGGTTGAGAACCACTGGTGTATATGCTCTCTGTGTACATAAAAGAAAAGATACGTTCATGAAGAATCATAAAGTACAACACTTGATGATAGTCATAGCGAACAAATAAGCAATCAGGAAACAATATCAATATAAATCGTAAGGCTGCAAGCAACAAAGTGACAGTCGTACAGTCATAAGTGGAAGGAGATGGGAGGTGGGAATGATGAGAAGATTAACAGTAATGCAGACTTAGTAACTAGTAATTTATTTGTATTCATTTCCTTCGCTCATGTTCATATTTATACCTGCTATCTTGTACATGTTTGACAAACTAATATAAATAAATATAAATATAAATATAAATATAAATATAAATATAAATATAGGAGCCTGAGTGGCGTAGGAGGCTAATGCCTCCTAAGGCAGCATTTAACATCCAGCTGCCTGCAATTACTGCGAGTTCAATTCTCACCAGGCTCAAGGTTGACTCAGCCTTCCATCCTTTCTAAGGTGGGTAAATTGAGGACCCAGTTTGTGGGGGCAATAAGATGACTTTGTATAAATATACAAAAGTATGAAGGCTATTGCTTAACGCATTGTAAGCCGCCCCTGAGTCTCCGGAGAAGGACGGCATATAAATCAAATTAATTATATATATGTATATATCCATCCATATATATGTGTGTGTGTGTGTGTGTGTGTGTATGTATGTATATGTATATATATATATATACACACACATACATACATACATACATACATACACATATAGGAGCCCCCTGCCTACTCAGAAGTCTATCCTGCCCCTGCTTTGGTGTTCCCTTCCCTGCCTCAGAGCTCGCTGGGTTGCCTTGCGAACCGCAGGTGTCACTAGCGCTCCTCCTCGGAGTTTTTCCGCTCCTCTTGGAGGCACCTGCGAGCATAGAGTTAGGAAAACTCAAGAGGGGTGGTGTGGCTTTCGCATCACGTTAAGGCCCGTTACGTTGGGTAAAAGGGGGAGGAAATAGGAAAAGGCAGCGCGTTTGCAAGCCTTGGAGGGTGGATGCCGGCTACGTTTTTTTCCACCGTTTCCCGGAATGCTCCAGTAAATTCGACGATTCCCACGCGCAAAGCGATCCCACGCACCTTTAACAACTTCGACTGAAATATTAAAGGGGGAGCAGCAGCAGCCCCCATAAATGCCCAGCCAAGCGGGCCTGGAGGATATGCATTATCTTAAGGTCAAAAGTACAAGTCTTTGATGGATACTGAAGTTACACCGAAAGTAAAGTTCAGATTTGATCACCGCGAGGGAAAAGGCGCATCTTCCTCGGGCATTTTTGATTTTGGAAGGAAAATAAGCGCTTTTGGCCATTTGAACAGGATGAAACCGGCTGGAGAAGAGAATTTAACTTAAAACGCGAAGTTTCACACACACACACCCGCCCCCAGTTAAAGAGCCAACGTCCACATTTGCGATCTATCCCTGCAGCCGGTCTTAAAATCCACAGGCCAGAGTGTTTTTTTTTAACCCATTGTTTCCCCACCCCCTAATTTGGACTTAGGGGGAGGGAAAAAAACTTTATTGAACAATTCTTGAGACTCCAAAACGTTGCAATCAAGGACAGGGCTCCCGAGACTCCTTAAAAGTTAAAAGTCCCAAACTTTTCCTCCTTTCCCGCCCCGCCAATGCCTACCGTCCTTGTCCTAATGTCCCTTTTTATTCGTATCTATTTTTTTTTTAAGGGGCGTGCATAAGAGCAGCAGCGTGCCTACCGTCTCTGTCCTAATGTTCCCTTTAATTGTATTCATTTTATGTATTCAATTCATGCTTATGCTTATATATATATTTATTTTGTCGAGTACATATTAGATAATATATATATATATACATATATACATACATACATACATACATTCATATCTCGGATGTCTTCCTTTATTTTTTTGAGCAGTGTGTGTGTGCATGTATCTATATCTATCTATCTATCTATCAGAATATATATATATATATGTGTGTGTGTGTGGTTAATATTTCGGGTTTCTTCACAGGAAGAAACCCGAAATATTAACTATACACACATATATACCCGTGAAAACTTACCTAGACATACATACATACATACATACATACATACATACATACATACATATATACATACATATATTTATATATATAAAATCTAATATGTACTCGACAAAATAAATAAGCAAAATAAAATCTATTTAATGTATTCATAATCACGTTTATACTTTTATAAACATATGTTATAAGCATATGTTATCTTTACATATGCTTGAAAAATAAATAAAAATAAATTCCACCAATCTCGGAATTTCCCCGCCCGGTTGGAACTTTTCCCCCAAGCGGGCGCCCTCCAGATGTATACGGGCAGTGCAAATTTCCCCAGCCCAGGGGCAGAGTCAGATTGATGGGAATTGGTTGGAATCGCAACCGATCGGGAGGACCAATCGCTTCGTAGGCAGAGAAAAATCCAATTCTTTTTTTTTTTTTTTAGGAAAAAAAAAAAGATCCCCCATCATAGAAAAAAAATAAAATTAAAAAAAAAAAGATCCCCCATCATAGAAAAAAAATAAAATAAAATAAAAAAGATCCCCCATCATAGAAAAAAAAAACAAAACAAGTGGGGGGTGGGGTGGGAACGTAAATTCGCGCCTTTTCACATTCGACCCCGAGGTCTTTAGGGAGCTGTAGTCTTTTTCCTTCCCCTGACCCAGAAAAACTACACTTCCCGCTCCCCTGCGTGCCCCATTCATCGCCTGGCCAATCAGCGAGGCGCCTCTCCTCCGCTCCTATTGGCCCGCGCCGAGCGGGGGGGAGGGGGAGGAGCAGGAAGAAGAGTCCTCAACCTTCTCGCGAGTTGCACTTTGAGGCCTTTGCTCCCCTTGTGCCGCGAGCGCGAGACCCGGCGGCGGCGGCGGCGGCGGCGGGCGAAAGGCGGAGTGGGGCGGGCGGGCGGGCGGGCGGTGGGGGGGGGGAGCCGAGGCTCGGGCTCCGGCCCCGGCTGGATTTGCAAGAGGAGGCGGAGTGGCGGGGGGTATCCGAGGCTGCAGCTTCCCGACCGGAGGGAGGAGACGGGCAGGCGCTGAGACCAGCTTTCCCCCGCCCGCCTGCCTGCCTGCCTGCCCGGAGCAGCTCTGGATTCCGTAGCCGCCACCGGCTTTTCCCCCGCGACGCTTCGTAAGGGTGTTTTTCTTTGTCCAGCTTTCTCCAACGCCGGGTCTTCCGGAAAGGGCCGGACTACAGCTCCCATCGTTCCCGGGGGCCCAGCAGCACTGGCTGGGGATGATGGGAACTGGAGTCCGATGATTAATTACTCCCCACTCTCCTCTCTCTCTCTCTCTCTCTCTCTTTCTTTCCTCCCCTCCACCACCCCCTCCTTGCAAACCCGGCGTTGCTTGCTTGCTTGCTTGCTTTAAAGAAAAAAAAGAGAGAGAGGGGGAAAAAAAATTAAGCTGTGTTTTGGGGTGTCTTTGCTCCGGAGTGCATGCAGACGATCGCTGGAACCCGGGTTCTTGCTCTCCAGGAAAGTGGGGGTGGGTTGGGGGGGGGAAGGGAAAAGTGATCCTCCTTTTGAGTAATCGGCGATCCCAACTTTCCTCTTGGAAGAGAAAGTTTTTCCGTGATGGTGATGGTGGTGGGGTGGAAGAGGAGAAGGAAGGTCGCCTCCTTTGTCGTCTCTCTTCGGCTGGGCCACCCACCACACCGGCTGCTCCTTGGGAGAGGATATCTAATCTTTGCTTGGATATGAAATAAATGATTTAAAAAACAAAAAACGAGAAAAGCTGCCGTGAGGATCGGTTGTCCGGGGAACCCGAGTCGGAGAGAGGCTTTGGAAGCGTGTTGGGGTGGTGGAAAAAGCTTTTTTTTTTCTTTCTTTCTCTCTCTTCTAAAAAGCATCTGGTTGGCTACATTGGCAAACAGGATGCTGCATAAGGTAGGCCTTTGTCTGATCCGGAAGAGGTCTTCTGCTTTTTTATTTATTTGTTGGGTTGGGTAGCTTACCTTGACTTTCAGCAGCATGGAATCATGCTTTAAAAGAAAAAGAAAAAAAAAAAGCAACCCCACAGCTGATAATTTTACTAGAATCCTGCCCCCCCCAACCCAAATTTATTTATTTATTTATTTTTGCACCAGCAGCCATCCCTCCTCTGCCTCCTTGCATGGCAGTGAGTGAGTCTCTTTGCAGGAAAAGAAAAAGAAAGAAAAAAAATAATTCCTGGGATTTCATTCAAGTGTGTAAACCCGCCTAATAGCGCGGTGTACCTTTGGCAGCCTGTTCCAACAATGGGCTACCTAAAAGCTCCTTGCTTTTAAGACAATGTCTGGAAGCCAGCAGGTTCAGTTTCGCTATAGCTCTGCTTCCTGGTTAACTTGACCTTGTTACTGAGTATTGATTTTCCCTGGAATGGTGCAATTTGTGATCATTGGAAGGGTATTTACGTAGTCTAGGTAACGGGCGCGGAAATGCTTTTAAACAAAAAAAGTCCGAAGGCAACTTTTTCCTGCATGGGGTGGATATCATCAAAACGGATGGATTTTAGCAGGAAGTAACTGTATTCTTTCACGGTTGTTAGTATAAAGTCAGAAATCCCTTCCATTGAATTCAATGTGTTTTACTTGGCCTCAGTCTGTTTTAAAAGCAAGCAATACCGAGCTGAGCGGGATTTCCATGGTTTTCCAGCCAGTGCTGTTTTGTTTTTGTTCACACAGAATGGTAGCTCTTTCATAAACATTGTAGGGCACTAATTCAAAAGGTGTGTGTGCTGAGGTCATAGATAATATATGTGTGAAGAAAGGTGGATATGTGGTGGAAGAGCCACACATGGAGGTAAAACCCCGGTTTCGATACGCTACTTATGTGTGACACCAGTAACAATGTCACTGAATGGTGGTGATGGGTATCACATTTTGACGGTGCTCTTGCTTGTAACTATAAACTGGATGGCAGATAGTCCTTGATTTACGACCACAATTGAGCCCAGAATTTCTGTTGAGCTTTTGCCCCGTTTTACAACTTTTCTTGCCACAGTTGTTAAATGAATCTCTGCAGTTGTTCAATCAGGAACAAGGTTGTTAAGTGAATCTGGCTTCCCCATTGACTTTGCCTGTCAGAAGGTCACAGGGACATGGCAGCCATCATAAATATGCCCTAGTGGCCAAGTGTCTGAATTTTGATGACATGACGATGGCCATGGTCATAAGTGTGAAAAACTATCATAAGTCACTGTTTTACTGTTGTGGTAACTTTGAATAGTCAGTTAACGAATGATTGTAAATTGAAGGTTACCTGTATTTCACATCTATTTCGCATGACTATTTAAAAAAGCCTTCCTTAACTTCACTTGTTCCAAACACAATTAGACTACAACTCCCAGCCTCCCTTTCATTATAGTTGATTGATTAGATCAGGGGTCCCTAACCCGCGGGCCATAGAGGGGACATGGTGGCTCAGTGGCTAAGACACTGAGCTTGTCGATCAAAAGGTCGGCAGTTCAGTTCGAATCCCTAGTGCCGCGTAATGGGGTGAGCTCCCGATACTTGTCCCAGCTTCTGTCAATCTAGCAGTTCGAAAGCATGTAAAAAATGCAAGTAGAAAAATAGGGACCACCTTTGGTGGGAAGGTAACAGCGTTCCATGCACTTTTGGCATTTAGTCATCCCAGCCACATAACCACAGAGACATCTTTGGACAGCGCTGGCTCTTCGGCTTTGAAACAGAGATGAGCAATGCCCCCTAGAGTCAGGAACGACTAGCACATATGTGGGAGGGGAACCCTTTACCTTTAACCTGCGGGCATATGGACTAGTACTGGGCCATGGCCTATTAGGAACAGGGTCAGGCAATCTAACGAAACCAAAACCATCTCCCACAAATTTTTTGGTGGAAAAATTGTCTTCCACAAAACCGGTCCCTGATGCTGGGGTTGGGAACCGCTGGATTAGTTATTTTACACTCGGTGGATAAATCCATCTATTTTTGTCAGAGATGATGTTGACACTGGGGAAGAATGGAAAAAGATACAGTTCTGTTCCATCTTTCATTTTTTTTCACAGCTGCCTCTTGCTATAGGGGGAAGTATATTTAGAAATCCCACCTAGTCTATAGGCTGTGAAATTCCCCCAGGTCTATGTACACCAATAGTAGTGGGCCAAGCCCTACTTAATTCTGAGCCCAGACAAGGTCAGCTGGGTGTAATCAGGAAATAAATTGCTTTCTATGTTTGCAGGGTGACTGATAATTACCAATACACTTAGGAACTATTAAGAGTATGGAGCTACATAACCATCCACATTAAATTACAGCATGGATCCTCTAACAATATTTTGCAATGTCACAATCCTGTGATTCTAAGAAAGGCTTGAAGGGATTCTTGTGATCACCCATAGGCTCTATAGGGAGCTTAGCACATCACCCTGGGTGTGAAATTCCAAAGTCATGGGGTGCTAGCATAAGAGGTACCTTTCTTTGGGTATTCACTGTTCTGTATATAGTATTCACAGCCCTTCCTTTGTAAGAGAAATTGCTAGTTAATAGCCCTAGATGCTTAGTGGATGTTCCCTCTATAGGAATTGCAAAAGTCTTCCTTCTATTTCTGAATGAAGCTCCCCACCCCTCACTTCAAAGCCCAGAGAGAGTGATCTTGCTCTAA
The DNA here is from genome assembly GCF_059756535.1 of Pantherophis guttatus. Classification (NCBI taxonomy): domain Eukaryota; kingdom Metazoa; phylum Chordata; class Lepidosauria; order Squamata; family Colubridae; genus Pantherophis; species Pantherophis guttatus. The sequence goes on along the minus strand of NC_142064.1, from coordinate 261,845,248 downwards.
ATAAGGGGAGGGGGGCCTAGAGAGACAGCAAGGGGGAGGGAAGTCTGGAGTTTTCCAGTGGGAAGCCCCAGAAGATTGAAATTGCTATTTTTTTTTCTTTAGAGATCTGAATTGTTGAAATAAGCGCCTTATGGATGCACATGGATTTCTACTTATGTCCTGCTTGTGTTGGCTGGTGGAAAAAGCTCGCATGTGGAGTCCTTATTCTCTGACCTGTATGTTTGCTTGCAGACGTTTTATTGCCCAACTAGGTTACATCATCAGTGCTAGTGAGTGTGGGATTTCCTCCTTGTTTATATACAGTAGCTTGCCCTGCCTGTGTTTGAGGGGCCGTGGTGTTTTCTCCTCAGTAGTTCCTTGGCTAGTGTTCTCTGCTTGAAACAGAAAACTGGAGCAGAAATTTAAAAAAACAGGTTCCTAATCAAGGAATTACCAAGGAGAAAACCACACCTCCATTAATATAGAAGGTTTTCAATTTATGACCAATTGCTTAGCTACTATTTGAAGCTACGACGGAGCTCCCCAGGGGTACCTGCAGTTCCGTACTGAAGTTTCAACCTCCACCCCCACAAGGTGATGTAACCACATTTCAGGTGCTTAGCAAGTGGCCTGCGTTTTCAGCTGTTTGCAGCATCCTATGATCATGAGGAGGGACGCAGTGGCTAAGACGCTGAGCTTGTCGATCGAAAGGTCGGCAGTTTGGCAGTTCGAATCCCTAGTGCTGCGTAACGCGGTGAGCTCCCGTTACTTGTCCCAGCTTCTGCCAACCTAGCAGTTTGAAAGCACGTACAAAAATGCAAGTAGAAAAATAAGGACCACCTTTGGTGGGAAGGTAACAGCGTTCCATGAGCCTTTGGTGTTGAGTCATGCCGGCCACATGACCACGGAGACATCTTTGGACAGCACTGGCTCTTCGGCTTTGAAACGGAGATGAGCACCGCCCCCTAAAATCAGGAACGACTAGCACATGTGTGCGAGGGGAACCTTTACTTTTACCTTTTATGATCATGTGACCACATTTTATGAGGGTTTTGGGCAAAACTGGCCCATAGCGCACCGTTGGTTCGCTTAGCAACTGCCACAAAAAAAGGACATAAAATTATGTGGGTCACAGAAGTAACCCAGTGTGCTACCATTATAACCTAGAACTGTGATGTCCATAGTTCCATTATGGTTGTAAGTTGAGGCCTGCTCGCATTGGCAGAGCAAGCTACTGTATACAGATAGTCCTCGTCTTACAACAGTTCATTTAATGACCGTTCAAAGTTACAACAGCACTGAAAAAAGTGAAGATAACCCTTTTTCACACTTACGACCATTTTAGTATCCCCATGGTCACGTGATCAAAATTCAGACACTTGGCAACTGACTCATATTTATGACAGTTACAGCATCCCAGGGTCATATAATATCCCTTTTTGCAATCTCTTGACAAGCGAAGTCAATGGGGAAGTCAGATTCGCTTAACAACCGGGTTACTAACTTACCGACGTCAGTGATTCACTTAGCAGTTGCAGCAAGAAAAGTCGTAAAGTGGAGTAAAACTCGTTTAACAAATGTCTCATTTAGTAACAGAAATTTTGGGCTCAGTTGTGGTCGTAAGTCGAGGACTGCCTGTGTAAATGGGGAGTAAACCCCACACTCACTTGCACTGATGATGTTGCCTAGTTGAGTAATGAAACAACCAGGTTCAGCACTGCTTTCTCCACAGCTTATCCCTGTGCTACACAGATGGTTTCCTACTGAAATAACTATGGGTGTAGTTTAATTGACGAAAATATCTTGCATGGGATTTTGAGAAGTGTTTTAGCAGGCCCATTTGGTTTACCTGAGATGCTTAGCTCAGTATAGTTTACCTCATGGCTGCCATGCAAAGGACAGACTAGGCCTATGTATCACCACCTTGATGACTTTATGATGGGTGGACTTCAACTCCTAGAGTTCCTCTGCCAACATGCTGGGAATTCTGGGCATTGAAGTCCACACATTTTAAAGTCGCCAAGGTTCAGAAACACTGAAATCTACTCTCCTGTCAGGTTATCAGATTTAATTTTGGAGATGGTATATGAAACGGTCTCATAGATCAAGGGGGTGATATGTCTTTTTGGTCCTTTCTCAAGAACCTCCTGAATATTACAAGCTGTGATTCCAAAGGACTGGTTGAAAAGGATAAAACATGGATTATCATCCCCTGCCTGGACAGTTCCTTTAAAAAAAAAAAAAAAACAGCTGTCCCCCAACCTGGTGCTCTCCATATATATTGGACCACAGCTCCCATCAGCCACAGCTATGGGATGGTTCCCCTGCTTGTTTCCAGTTTTTCCCACATCGTGGGGGAAAAGAAACAGAAAGGCCAGAAATCTGCTAAGGGGTTTGCATCTAGAAATGGAAGGGGAAAGTGATATTTGGAAGGGAAGAGAACACTCTTACACACTATTCTACCCTTTTAAGCTCTAGTTTGCCAAACAGGCCATGGTGGGCTGGTTGACATGGAGTGCGAAGTCATGGACCACAGTTTACAGAGAATAACGGGTGGCTTCACACATTGCATTGTGTTCTAAAGTTGAACAAGTCACAATATGGCTTGGCATTCTATGGAAACTTGGTCTCCATCTGAAGAAACTGCTTAGGCCAGGGGTGTCAAACTCGATTTCATTGAGGGCCACATCAGGGTTGTGTTTGACCTCTGGGGACGGGGTGGGTTGAGGGCGTGGCGTGGCCAGGGTGTGAGTGGCCAGCTTGACATCACTTGTGTTGGGCGGGGGCACCTGTGGTGGCCTGAGTGCTCTGCCAGTGAAAACGGGCTCCTGAGCTCCGTTTTCGGCTGGGACGGCCTCCTGCAACCCTCTGCCGGCGAAAACGTGCGGCCCTCCCAAGCTCTGCTTTTACTGGCAGAGTCACCGCGGCCCGGTCCTTCGTTGTTTCCAGGGCGGCCCCATGGGCCAGATCTAAGCACCCCATAAACCAGATCCGGCCCACGGGCCTTGAGTTTGACACCTCTGGCTTAGACCAAGAGCCGATAGACTCTGGAGTTCCCATGTTCCTCGTGCAAGATTTTACATTTTTAAATAGGCTGCGGTTGACTTCTTTTTTTCTGACCCTCGATTAGTTTTTACTTGGGACAGAAATGAACAGAGCATTGTGCTCCTTTGCCTGCTTGCAAAGTCTTGTTGATTTTAATCAAACGTGAGCCAGTAGATCAACGGCTACATTTTCTTTTGTCTGCTGACGCTCAAGAGAAATTGGAGCTATTCCATTTATTTCTGCAGAATGCAAACAAAGAAGAAATCCAAACATGAATAATAAATATTTGTGGTTCTAGATTTCTAGGGATGGCCAAATGATCAGAGAGCCAGTTTGATCTAGTATTTAAAGCACCAACTGGGAGACCGTAAGTTCTAGTCCTGCCTTAGACATGAAAACCCAGCTGGGTGACTTTGGGCCAATCACCAGGAGATGGTGAGTTCTACTCCCACCTTAGGCATGAAAGCTGGCTGGGTGACTTTTGGTCCTATTCCCTCCACCCAATCCACCTCACAGGATTGTTGTTGAGGGGAAGGCATATTAGGCATATCTGTCCACTTGAGTAGTTGTTGTTAGTTGCAAAGTCTTGTCCGACCCATTGTGACCCCATGGACAACGTTCCTCCAGGCCTTCCTGTCCTCTACCATCCCCCGGAGCCCATTTAAGATCACGCTGACTGCTTCAGTGACTCCATCCAGCCACCTCATTCTCTGCCGTCCCCTTCTTCTTTTGCCCTTTTGCCACTTGAGTTACTTATAAAGTAAACATGGGATTACAAAATTTAAATAAATCTGAGATGGGCATGGTAGGAGAAGTAGTGTGTTAGAAAGCAGAAATATACAAAGGTGTGGAGAAAAGGAGACCAAAGGGACTATGTTCCAAAGGTGCATTTTCAAGAGGCAATTGGACTTTCTTTGTTTTTCCTTGAAGATGTTTTGCTTCTCATCCAAGAAGCTTCCTCAGTTCAGAAGTGAAGCGAAATGTTTTCAAGGAAAAATAAAGTCCAGTTGCCTCTTGAAAATGCACCTTTGGGACAACCAGGACCTGGATGACTGAGAATCTCCATAGACAGAGGGACTATGGCTTGCTAAGGGCGAAGGTGAAAGAAAATTATAGAGGTGTTTTTATATGCTGGGAAAAACAAGGGTCTTTTTGTGTGCAGAATTCTAGTGAGTTCAGATAAACAACCCTAACGTTTTGTTCACTTCTTTTAATTTTAGGGATACCAGCAAGTTTACAGGATCTGCGCAGCCTATTCCTGAAAGTGTCTCCTTGGACCTAAATCCTGGTGTGGGCCTACTTCCATATCGGCACCTCAATCACTGTGTCCCTCAAAAGGGCAAATTTCTAAGTAAGCTTGCATTAAAATAACCCTGGGTGTGGCTTGATTGCTTAAACTTTTGCTGATTTTGAGCATAGAGTTGCTTATTTTATGAAACAGTGATGCACAAAAAATCCCAGCCCATTGGATTACCTTTATCTGTAGTGACCCTCAGATCTTCCCACCATAAGAAGGTCCAATGGGGTTGTCTTCCCCCTCCCCCATTTATGCAAATGTGAGATCCTTAAGGGGCAGAATGGGTCACATGATGCTTAAGACACCTTTTTCATCCCTTAAAACTCCTAGATTATCCTAAACCAGATCTTTGCTTGCTTTGGGATACCCTGTAAAACAGGGGTCTCCAACCTTGGCAACTTTAAGACTTGTGGACTTCAACTCCTAGAATTCCTCAGCCAGCCGGCTGAGGAATTCTGGGAGTTGAAGTCCACAAGTCTTAAAGTTGCCAAGGTTGGAGACCCCTGCCGTAAAACATAATTCATTGTTCAGACTGATTGAAGTTGAATGTTCCTAGGATTAAATCCCCACTGTTAGGGAAACGTTGCACCTTCTATTGTTTCTTCTGCTCCTCTATAAATGAGGTAAAATGGAGAAAAAAAATTATCTCTGCAATGAGCGTGTGGAGTGGGGCTAAAGCCAGTTCATTTTCCCATCTCTTTTCTAAGACAGATTCATACTCTGCTGGATTTATATTTATTTTATTTATTGGTTCGATTTATATATGCCGTCCTTCTCCAGAGACTCAGGGCGTCTTACAATGCGTTAAGCAATAGCCTTCATACTCTTGTATATACCTGCGTAGTAGGTATATTTGAATTTTATCCAAATGTGACTTTTTGTGTGTGCAGTGGGTTGATACTTTGAATGTGTAGATCAATGTTACTCAACCCCAGCAACCGTAAGATATGTGGACGCCGACTCCCAGAATTCCCTAGCCAGCCATGGCTGTTTGGGGAATTCTGGGAGTTGAAGTCCACACATCTTAAAAGTTACCAAGCTCAGGAACACTGTTAAAGATGGTATAGCCAAAGCTCTTGACACGTTCTTTCTGTTGATAGCAAAAAGGCCTTCATGCTCACAGCAGAAGCTGTTGCTTTGGGGCACTTCCTGGAATGTCCGTATGACCACACAATGTTGTAAGGTCACATGGTCAGTCCAGGAAGTGTTTAAAGGAGAAATGCTCTTGAAGAACCCTGTGAGAAGTCCTGACCTACTGGGATGAGTTGGATGGTGTTTCACGCTTTTGGAAAAAAGATAGGATATAAACTAGACTTGGCTTCTCTTAGTGTTTATCCTACCGTAGTTTTCTGGAAGTGAGAAACATTTATTTGTTTGTTCATTGGTGGCGTGATTCATGGGTCAATTCTTTTATAGTCCAATTTCACATCTCGTGTTATATGCACCTTTAATTTGCTGTATGGCCAATTTAAAATGGATACTTCCAGATAAATAAATGTTAGCTGATTAATTCATTGGTGAAAATAGAATCTTTCAGCTCTTTATACATCTTAAATAATGAAGGCTGGGAATTAAAAATGGTTTTGTTTGTATTTCTAGTTGATAGTTTTGGAACAGTGTTGTATGGATTTGGGCTCAAAGGCCTTGGAAGTGTGACCCCTGGAGACTTCCCAATGTTGTTATACCAAAGTGGCATTTTTTTAAAAAAAAGGTTAACATCAGAGGAAAACAGGGTGGATAAAAATCGATGATTTTTTAAAAAATCAAAATCAGATTTTTTAAAATTTTAAATCGATTTTTTTTATTTTTATCAAATTTATTTTAATGCTTTTGGAGTAAAAATCTATCTAAAGATAGTTTTCTATTTAAGATACATAATTTAGTTTATTCAGCGTGAAATGGAGCTTAGTTATGTAGCACGAGGCTGTATATTCTGCAATATTGGGACTGTCAGTGAGTCAACAGCGGGTCAGAGGAGGAGCCGCTGCGGGACAGAGATGATAGTTGCTCTTTAAAAAATATGATTTAAATCAAGCTGATTTAAATCAAGCCTTTTTACTAGTGATTTAAATTGTGATTTAAATCGACTTGATTTAAATCAAATCCACCCTGGAGGAAAATGAGTAAGATATGATTAAGAAGCAATTATATTAATACTGTGTTTCCCCGAAAATAAAACCCTGTCTTATATTTTTTTGAACCCCGAAATAAGCGCTTGGCCTTATTTTCGGGGAGGTCTTATTATTTTGGGGTGCGTGGAGCAAAATGGGGCTCCTCTTGCCATCTTACCTGATTTCCAGCTCTGTCTCCCTAAGCCTAACCAGAGGAAATGGCAGGGCATCCGTTTAAATATTTTCAGGGAGGGCTTATTTTCGGAGAAACACGGTAATGCATTTTCTGTGTGGGCTAGATAAGTAGTTCCTAAATACGATAAATAAATAAAGATGAAATCGAAATAACATTGATGGTGGTTCCGACCATCATCCATCTTGCATTGAGTTAGAACTTGAATTTTTCTTATTCCCTCCCCTTATCCTGCTCCTAATTTCCAGGGTTTTGTGTCGTCCCATGATGCGGTCATATGTTTCTCAGAAGCAAAGTGAGCTTTGTTGATCGGGCGCAAAGACCCCTCTCGAAAGAAGCCATGCAGGACAGCTATCAGAATGTCATGGCGCTGGGTAAGAATCCATAGTCACCCCATGCAAGGACCTTTCACTTGTTCTCTCCTGAGAATCGCCCTGTGCTGCCACCCACTATTTTATACAGGTAGTCCTCGATTTACAACCACAATGAAGCCCCCAAATTTCTGTTGTTTAGTGAATTTGGGGCATTTTGCCCCATTTTACCACCTTTCTCGTCCACAAGTGGGAATCGCTGCAGTTGATAAGTTAGTAACTCGGTTGTTAAGTGAACCTGGCTTCCCCATTGTAAGAAGGTCGCAAAAGGGGATCACATGACCCTGGGTCATAAATATGAATCACAATTGCCAAGTATCTGAATTTTGATCACATGATCCTGGGGGAAGCTGCAAAGATCCTAACTGTGAAAAACGGTCATAAGTTACATTTTTAAGTTACATACAACGGCATTTTTCAGTGCCGTTGTAACTTTGAACGGTCACTAAATGAACTGTTGTAAGTCGAGGGCTACCTGTACCTCCCTATCTGTGTGCATAATCTTAGGGGATAGTCTGCACAATGTGATTGGCACAATGTGATTGGGTATAGCGTTCCAAGAGGGGTATGGTGTTGTACTCCTAGGAGTACAAATAGGGCACTGTTAAGATAAGACTCAATAACGATAAACTCCAGTTAGTGTGGTGTTTCTCAACCGTGGCGATATTAAGAGTTCCCTGCAGATTTTACTCCGCTAGTCGTTGCCGACTATAGGGGTCAGTGCTTATCTCCATTTTAAGGTCTTTCAGCCAGGGCTGTCTGAAGATATTTTCGCGGTCATGTGGCCAGCTTGACATCACAGAGCGCTGTTATCATCCCACCAAAATGGTACCTGTTTATCTACTCACATTTACATGCTTTCGAACAGCTAGGTTGGCAGGAGCGGGGGCGAGGATGGGAACTCACGCCATTCGTGGTGCTCGGGTCTTGAACCTAGACTGCTGACTTTCCAGCTGACAAAGCCCAGAGTCTTAACTACTGAACCAGAGCACCACTCCAATATTATGATGGATGAACTTCAACTCCCAGAGTTCTTCAGCCAGCACATTGGCTGGAGAATGCTGGGAGGTGAAGTCCATCCATCTTAATGTTGCCGAGTTTGAGAAACTGTCTTGGAACATTCTGGTTTCTGCCAGAATGCTCGTCAGGAATGATGAGAACGGAGCCTCCACATTCTGGAGGACCATGGCTTCTTTTAAGTCTAGATCAGAATCCCTGACACACAAACTGCATTTAGGTCTTTACCCCAAAGGATATCTTATCTGCAGGGTCTATTTTCTTCATTTTTGGCCTTCTCTCTTTCCACACAAACCTTCCCAAGCTTTTGAGATGATAGTATGGGAGTTTGCACTGGGTTCCTTTACTGCTGATAGAAGACGGGATCTTCTGTGATTGTTTTTTGTAATTTATATGTTATGTTCAATTTGAATGGTTTGTTCAACCAGGTTTTGGAATTGGCTTCTGAATCTTGACTGGCATCAATTATGAATTGATGTGACTTTTTCTATTATATTGGCTTAATCTGAGTTTGAAATTTCCTTCAGGTCATGTCCAGTTTGTGGCAAGTCCCTAGACTTGTCTCCTCTTGTCTTGTTTCCTCAGCACTGTCTTCCCCACCCTCAATTTTCTAGACTACTCTATAGTTTTGGATTTTTTTGGAGGCCTTCCATCCATATACTAACCAGGTCAGATCCTGTTCAGCTTCTGAGTTCAGATAAGGTCAGCCTAGTGCTGCCATCTGTTGAGAGCTGTTGAGGAGAAACATAATACTTCATGGGACAAGTTCCACCTGTAGGGAGTTTTCAGAACTTCTCATTTTGCTTGTCAGTTGAGTTTCTTTCCTGGGTTTTTGATCCTCATTCATCCATCAGTTTCCTGGGAGAGAATTAGAAAATTTTCTCGCAGTGTATAGCAATGATTCTCAATTTTAGCAATGTTAAGATGGGTGGACTTCAACTCTCATAATTCCCTGGGTAGCATGCTGGTGCTGGAATTCTGGGAATTGAAGTCCATACATCTTAATATAGCTAAAATTGAGAAACACTGATGTATGGACTTTTGGGGGAACAGAAAATTGGGGTTCTGGATGTTACATTGACGGCCTTGGAGGAAAGATAGCCTTTACATGTGATACAAAAAAGAAAAAATTGTCCTAGACTATTTACCCCAAATGAAAAAGTATTTCATATACAGCAAAATATGGATTTAACAGACTGGGTGGTTGGGGGATGCTATTCATTAAATCCAAATGTCCATTAACTCCAAATGTATGTCATTTACATCGTTTAATAAATTGTATCATTAATATGAAGGAAAATCTCATTGTAACAAAAGAGCTTTTGATTAAATGTGAGTTAGCATCCAAACTAAAAAAAATGGGTTGGGGTGCGTTCAAAGTCTTCTTAACGCTTCTGAAGCTTTACAATAATAATAATAACAACAACAACAACAACATCTGCATTTGTGTTCCTGTGGCAGGCCGGACGCCCCTGTTGCCGAATTACCCTGCGGTTGCAAAAGACACTCAGGAGTCCCAGAGACAAAGGGCCAAGTTTTGGAGCAAGGAAGAGATCGGCCTTTTTGTCGACCTCTGGATCAGCCCGGAAGTCCAGAACGAACTCCAGAACACCTATCACAACGAGGTGGTTTTCAACTGGCTCTCCAACGAAATGGGTTTGCGGGGTTTCAACCGCTCAGCTCGCCAGTGCCGTGAGAAGATGAACGCGCTGAAGAAGAAATTTAAGGAGGTCACCACTCACAACAAATGCCCCGGTGCTGGCGAAGTGCGAACCATGCCGTTCTATGACAAGCTAGCCACCATCCTCCTCAGCAGGAGAGACGCCAAGCACTCTTCGAACAGTGGCGATAAGGGCCAGTGGTCCAGGCAAGCTTCCTCGCCAGCTCCAGGAACGTCTGGGCAGGCGTCTTTACTTGCGAGGCCATCTTTAATTAGTCCGCCAGGGCTGAGGTCCTCCGGGGCAGCCAGCCAAAGCAAATCCCACCTGCAGCAGCCCCCTCAAAAGCAACCTCGCCTTCTCCAGGCTGGGACGGTATCTCCCACTCACTGCCACCGGCCTCTTTTGCAACCCAACCGGAGCTTGTCTATGCAAAAGCACAGGGGACATTCCTCTCCCTGGCCTACCGCCAACCAACTGGCAGTGGTCACTCCCAAAATTGAGGAACAGTCGCCGGAGGGAGAAGACCCGCCCAATTCGATGTGCTCCGTGCTCCAAGGAAGCCACCTCCCCATGGAGGTGCGGGTGATCGACGAGAACGGCATCACGGTCACCTCCTCCATGTGTGAGGAGGTCAAGCAAGAGCAGGACGAGGAGGACGCGGCTCACGATCCCGAGTTGGAGTTTGATGCCAAGTTTGAAAGAGAAATTGTGGATGATAGCGACCCTCCAGAGGCCACCGGCACCCGTCTTGATCCAGACGTGCTTTCAGAGTATTCGGAAGAACCGTATGACGAGACCGAAGGGGTTGACGACTTGCCCGTGGATTTACTACAATGTTTTGGAGACCGATTCTCCTCCTTTGGTGGGGTGGAAGAGAGCAACCATGAGCCGGAAAGACCAAAACACGAACATCCATTATCCAGGGCTTTATCTACAGGTAAGAACACTTTGACTTGGCCATCAATGCTGGGATTACTGTGTTCTGCCTTAACCTCTCTCTTCCAGGCATGTACAGGTAGTCCTGCAACAGTTCGTTTAGTGACCGTTCAAAGTTACAACGGCACTGGGGAAAAAAAGTGACTTATGATCGTTTTTCACACTTAACGACCGTTGCAGCAACCCCTTGGTCACGTGATTTATATTCCGACGTTTGGCAACTGCCTCACATTTATGACGGTTGCAGTGTCCCAGAGTCATGCGATGCCCTTTTGCAACCTTCTGACAAGCAAAGTCCATGGGGCAACCAAAATTCACTTTAAGAACTGTGCTACTCATTTAACAATCCGGTGATTCAGTTTAACAAACGTGGCAAGAAAAGTCGTAAATTGGGGCAAAACTCACTTGACCAATTTCTCACCCAGCAACATAAATGTTGTGCTCAATTGTGGTTATAAGTTGAAAACTACCTGTATGTTCTGAAGTGAGTACTTTCATAAGCACCAGACAACACTAGGATTTGGCTTTTAGAGTCTGTATAATTATTTTCCACTGGACTTACTAGTCTTTTTTCTTTTTTTTCCAACTGTAAAAAGTCACTGCCTCATTAAGGATTGCATTTTAAAATTTAACATTTGACTTTCTCCTTCCGAAAGCGGGAAAATGTGTGTCTTGTGGCTTACTCCCAGAAATTTCAGGAGAATTCTAGAAGCAAATCTAAAATTCCTAAGATTGCTCCCATTCTGTAAGGCTGGGCGGTGATAGTTGTTTCTTTGTTTCGAAGGCCTTTGAAATAGTCTTTGTCTAATTAGTCTTGGCAATGGCAATAGCACTTAGACGTATATACCGCTTCACAGTGCTTTCCAGCCCTCTCTCAGCGGTTTATAGAGTCAGCATATTGCCCCCATTTTACCTCATTTTACCGACCTCGGAAGGATGGAAGGCTGAGTCAACCTAGAGCCGGTCAAGATCAAACTGCTGGCAGTGGGCAATACTGCAATACTGCATTCGAATCACTTTTATATAATAATAATAATAATAATAATAATAATAATAATAATAATAATAATAATAATAATAATAATAATTTTATTTCTATACCGCCCTTCTCCCGAAGGACTCAGGGCGGTGTACAGCCTATTTAAAAACACAAGACAAAACATCGATTAAAAATTTAAAATAATTAAATAAATTTGGCTCAATTTAAAACCCCACAAATTTAAAATACCCCAATTTAAAATTATTATGTTGATAGCCCAGCCTGGCGGAACAACAGGGTCTTCAGTACACAGCGAAACTGTGCGTGGCTGTTGCCAATTCCTTCAGGGCCCTTACAGGAAATTGCTCAGCAACCCTCAAGTTTGCCTCCTCTGTCCCCTGATAGGTCCCTTCAGGAGGATAATGTTTCAATCAATGAGGCAGCCTCGGTTTTTCCAGCGGCTCAATTAGGGAACTCGATTAATCCGGAGCCTGGGGTTCCTCCTCAGAGGGAGGCTCCTCATTTGGGAGGCCAAATTACAGGTAGTGCCTCAGGGGCGTCTACTTCGGATCAAGGGATTTCTCCTTCCTTAGCGGCCTTAATTGCAACTTCTATTAGACAGGGTATTGCCCAGGGGCTTCAAGAAAGGGCTTCCTCTCGAGTCTCAGAATACCTGGATGATCAGGCCCGTTCTCTTAGGTCCCAACCATTAGAGGGGGATTCTCAGGAGCAGGAGCGTCCTCGTTCTCCCTCCCAAGTCAGAGGTCGGAGATCTTAACGTATTTCCGGGGGCAGTTCGTTCCACAGGGCTGGGGCTCCCACAGAGAAGGCCCTCCCCCTGGGTGTCGCCAGCCGACATAACTTGGCTGATGGCACCCTGAGGAGATCCTCTCTGTGGGAGCGAACTGGCCGGTGGGAGGCTATTGGTGGTAGAAGTGGGTCTCGGAGGTACCCGGGTCCTGTGCCATTTATTTATTTATTTATTTAATTGGATTTATATGCTGCCCTATCTCCGCAGGACTCAGGGCGGCTCACAACAATAAACAAAAACAAACAGACCGTTAAAAACAAAGTCCATGATAAAATTGATACAAATCCAATAAAACCCCATTAAAGTCTAGGGCGGCTAGAGGGAATAGCCACGCTTTCAGCCCACAGCGGAAGGAGTGAAGGTTGGGGGCCACCCGGAGCTCCAGAGGGAGTTGATTCCAAAGGGTGGGTGCGCCTACAGAGAAAGCTCTCTCCCTGGGGGTCGCCAGCTGACATTGTCTGGCCAACGGCACCCTGAGTAGGCCCTCCCTGTGAGAGCGCACCGGGTGATGGGAAGCTGTTGCTGGCTGCAGATGGTCCGCCAAATATCCCGGGCCTAGGCCATGAAGGGCTTTATAGGTGATCACCAGCACCTTGAATCTCACCCAGAGGGCAACCGGCAACCAATGCAGGTCGCGCAGGAGAGGTGTAACATGGGAGTGTTGGGACACTCCCGTCACTACCGGCGCGGCCGCATTCTGCACCAGCTGACCTCCGAGTGGTCTTCAAGGGCAGCCCCATGTAGAGAGCATTGCAGTAGTCAATACGGGAGGCGACGAGCGCATGAGTGGCCATGCGTAGGGCATCTCGGCTCTCGGCTGCGCCACCACAGCTCTTCTCTGCCTACATAACTGCCTACACAAATCTCTTCAGCTCTCTTGACAACAATTTCCTAAGTGGTTTGCCATTGTCACCTTCTTCCTACGGCGGAGAGAAAAGGACTGGCCCAAAAGTGCCTAAGGCAGGACTAGAACTCCTGGTAGCTAGTTGTACCCTGGTGTCTCATCCTCTAGTGCAGCGGCCCCCAACCTTTTGGGCACCAGGGATTGGTTCTGTGGAGAGAGGTTGTTCTGCGGACTGGAGAGGGAATGGTTTCGCATGCTGCCTGCATCCTGCGGAAAAAGCTTTTCTTGTTTGCACGGACCGGTTTCTGTCATGCCGCGGCTCATTGCCGGTTCCCAGAACGGGGGTTGGGGGCCCTGCTCTAGTGCAAACATGGCTTCAATGTCAGCCACAGGTTTTCCAACCCAGATTCATTGTGATGACCCGGGGCATGGCACGAAAGCAACACAGCCAGAGAACTCCCCTTTATTGCTCCAACTTTACTCCCAAACATCCTCACGTTTACTACAAGTCCTGGAGCAAAGCTCTCACACACAGCTTCAGCAGTCTCTGGCTGCAAGTAGTCCAGTAAGACAGATTAGCCAAACAGTAGCCAGGGCCAGCAGTCCAGTAAACCAGGTTAGCCAAGCCAGAGCAAGAAGTTCAGCGAAGCAGGCAAACTGGGCAAGCCCCCCAAGACAGAGTACAGTAATCTCCAGGCTTCGGCAAGCGCACACGAGGCGCCACAGATTCAATGCTTGTTCCCGCCAAATGCCCCTCCCACCGGCACCTCCTTACATCTTAGTGCCCAAGTGTGCCTTGTTAAGGGGGGCAGGGCAGTCTCGTAGCCGGCTCAGTCTGTGGTGTTCTTGCCTTCTCTCCTCTCTTTGTGCTCTAGGATCAGGAGGGGGTGGTCCAGTGGTGGGTTCTTCTCGGTTCGGCCCGGTTCTCCCGAGCCGGTAGTGGTCACAATATGACATCACCGAACCAGTTCGCCCCCCCCCCGCGTTATTCTTACCTTTTATTTGGCCCCACCCCCAATCTATTGCTCCCTCCTGTGTCCCAGCTGATGGCTAGAGGGGAAAAAACTATTTAAACTCTTGCTGCGGGGCTTCAAAGGGCCGCCCTACAGCTGATCAGTGTTAAAAGAAAACAATTGAGTAGACCGGTGCCTGCAAAAATACATGAGTAGATCAGTGCCTGCAAAAATAAATAGGTAGACTGGTACAGCTCTGGAAGCAGTTAAAAGCCTGGTAGACCAGTACCTCTGCGAAATCCTAAATAATTGTCACATGACCATCAAACCACGCCCACAAAATAAGCCACGCCCACAGAACTGGTAGTAAAAAAAATTAGAACCCACCCCTGGGGTGGTCCTTGCTCTTCGCCTGAGCTCTGTCTCTCCTGCTACTCCCTGTCTACAAGCCTTTCTAATCTTGAAAAATCCTGCCTGGACTGACTCTGCCCTTCCCCAGTTTCCTCCAAAGCCAACGGAGCCGCCCTCTCGATCTCCTTCAGCTCTTGTTCCAGCTCATCTTTCCCTGCAGATTCAGACTCCGATGGGGGCATATCATTCATATGTTGTTACTGGATGTGTAGCCATCTTTTCTGGTTGAAGAGGCTAAGAATCCCAAGCATTGCACGCACTGCTTTTTGTGCAAAACTGTGGTGGCGCAGTGGTTAGAATGCAGTATTATAGGCTAATTCTGCCCACTGCCAGCAGTTCGATCCTCACTGGCTCTAAGGCTTTCAAGGTTGGTAAAATGAGGATCCACATTATTGGGGGCAATGTGCTAACTCTGTAAACCGCTTAGAGAGGGCTGTATAGCACTGTGAAGCGGTATATAAATACTGTATTTTTCAGAGTATAAGACACATCTTTTTCCCCCCCTAAAAGGGGGTGAAAATTTAGGTGCATCTTATACACCAAATGTAGCCTCGCCCACCCACTGGCCCCCACCCTTTGGCCTCTGCCTCGCAGCAGTTACCTCCTTGCAAGCAAACAGCAAGAAAAAACAGCTCCTTTCAGCTTCAGCACAGCCTAATTAGCACAAGTTGATTAGATCAGCCTCCCAACTCTCAGCTGATTTGCTCTCAGCTGTTTTACGCAGGGCTCTGCTGTTTGCTGCAAAGAGGTAAATTGCTGGGGCAGATTTTTTTTTTCCCTTGTGCTAATCAAGCTATGCTGAAAACGAAAATGAAAGTAAAGCAGGCTGTTTGCTGTAACGAGGCAAAATTGCTCAGAGGCAGAGGGAGATTTCTTTTTCTTCTTTTCCTCACCAAAAAAGGTAGGGGCGTCTTATACTCCGAAAAATACGGTAAGTGCTAGTGCTAAGTGCTAAATGCCAGTTTTGGCAAAACTATTGTGAAATACACTCGTGATCGCAAGACACTGCAGACGGCCATAAATGTGGGCCAGTTACTGAGCACTCTCGCTTCTGTTTCTTTTTAAGAGCCGTAATGGCGGCAGTGGTCAGAATGCAGTACTGCAGTCTAACTCACTGCCCAAAAGCCAGGAGTTCAATCGTGACTGGCTCAAGGTTGACTCAGCCTTCCATCCTGCTGAGGTCGGTAAAATGAGGACCCAGATTGTTGGGGGCAATAGGCTGACTCTGTAAACTCCTTAGAGAGGACTGTAAAGAACTATGAAGCGGTATGCAGGTAATCCTCGACTTTACAAGAGTTTGTTTAGTGACCATTCAAAGTTATAACGGCACTACAAAGGGTGACTTAATGACCGTCTTTCACAGTCACGACCTTTCCAGCATCCCCATGATCATGTGATCAGAATTCAGATGTTTGGCGTCTGGTTCATACTTACGACCGTTGCTGTGTCCCAGGGCCATGGGATCCCCTCTTGTGACCTTCTGACAAAGCAAAGTCAATGGAGAAGCCAGATTCACTTAACAACCAGGTTGCTAACTTATCAATGGCTGTGATTCGCTTAACAACCAAGGCAAGAAAGGTCGTAAAATAGGGCATAAAATTTACTTAACAAATATCTCACTTAACAACAGAAATGTTGGGCTCAATTGTGACCATAAGTTGAGGACTACCTATATAAGGGCCATTGTTATTGCTAAGTGCTACCGTCAGGCTAAAGCAGGGGTCTCCAACCTTGGCAACTTTATACGACTTGTGGACTTCAACTCCCAGAATTCCTCAGCCAGCGCTGGCTGAGGAATTCTGGGAGTTGAAGTCCACAAGTCGTAAAGTTGCCAAGGTTGGAGACCCTGGGCTAAAGGATGCCTTGTATTCACGTGGGCCTCCTTTCTGACTCCTAATGGTCTCTTCTCTTTCCTCTTCCTCAGCTGAAAGTCTCATTCAGGAGCAGGAGGGGGAAGTTCTCGAGAACTCCGACATCATCTGTGCTCCTTTGGGTAACCTTGGGCGGAAGGATCTGAACGCCAGCTTTGAGGGTGTCGTAGGGCCGCCAGTCGACCGCGTTCCGCCCGCGAGAGGCCTGGGGGACGACGCTCCACTGACCAGCGCGCAGAGAACCGCCCGGTTCAGGAACAAGAGAAAAATTGAGAGAGTCCAGCTGGCGAAGGAGCTAATTAACGCCACCCGAGAAACTGGTGAGAACATCCGCGAGGCTCTTTACGAGCTCGACAGCAAGGAGTCGCAGAGGCGGGTTGACGATCGCAAGGTCGCCGTGTGGTGCGCCAAGCACATCGCGAAAAGCATCCGAGTCTCGAGCCAAACCATGGCCGCCGCCATGCGCGATTCGGACGCCGCCTTCCAGAGGTGCATGGAGAGCTACACGGTGGCCCTGGAGAGGCAGACGACTCTGTTGGAGAACATTGCCGATTCGCTAAACGCCCGCGTCTCGGCTCCCCAGCCTTCCCTCCCCACTTCCACTCCCGCCGACCGGACACGTGAGACTTCCGTGTGCGCGAGTCCTGTACCAGCACCTTCGCCTTCCATCCCCATGGAGTCGGAGAAGACTCCTCCCTCGTTGAGAA
This sequence comes from Pantherophis guttatus, assembly GCF_059756535.1. Classification (NCBI taxonomy): domain Eukaryota; kingdom Metazoa; phylum Chordata; class Lepidosauria; order Squamata; family Colubridae; genus Pantherophis; species Pantherophis guttatus. The sequence goes on along the minus strand of NC_142064.1, from coordinate 261,828,062 downwards.
GCCAGCCTGGAAACGAGGAAGAGTCTCCTGGGGGGGCAGACTCCAATAGCAGTAGCCGATAATAGTCCGAAGCGTCCTTCCCCAATTTGGTGCTCCCTCCCCATGGTATTGGGACCACAACTCCCAGAATTCTCAGCCGGAGGGCACCACGCTGAAGAAGGTTGGTCTTCACAGAACACTTGAGTTGCTGCATTGTTCCTCTTGTCAACACAACAGATCACCAAGCCTTCTCGAACGTTGACAAGGTTACCTCAGTACTTCCATTTACTCCTATACAATCGTTCTTCTGTTACGTTACTTGAGAGAGAAAAAAACGGTGCTATTTTCTGCACCTTATTCTTGTTTACAAAGCTCTGTTAAACCTGCTTTTTTTTTCTAGCACTGTATACAATACCCAATATTTACTAGACGGCACAGCCAGCTTATGCCATAATAAATTTGTTAGTTTTTAAGATGCCACAAGACTGCTCGTCGTTTTTGCTGCCAGAGACTCACCCACTGCCATCCCTGTACAGCACGGGTGTCAAACTTGATCGCCTCACATGACGTATCTTGACGTATCGCAAAGTTTTTTGCTTTTATAGAGTTGGGGTGGATGTGGCCTGCGCATGATGCATCCGGCCCATGGACCACCAGTTTGGCAGGCCTGCTGTAGAGAATGTCGGTATAGGCAGTCCTTGACTTACAATCACTCACTTAGAGAGCATTTAAAGCAGAGGTATCAAACTCAAGGCTCAAGGTGCTTAAATCCGGCCCAAGGATTTAATATCAAAGGACTGACCTGAGATGCCTCTGCTGCTTGCAGCTCCTGTTTGACCTGTTTTTGGCCTCTGCGGCCTCCAGCAGCACTATGCCAGCCAAACGGCCTGTGTGGCCCATTTTTGGCCGGCAGAGTGCTGCGGGAGGCCAAAAACGGGCCACGTGGGGACCTCGGGAAGCCTCCACGTGGTCCATTTTTGGCTGGCAGAGTGCTGCGGGAGGCCAAAAACGGGCCACGTGGGGACCTTGGGAAGCCTCCATGTGGTCCATTTTTGGCCGGCAGAGTGCTGCGGGAGGCCAAAAACGGGCCACGTGGGGACCTCGGGAAGCCTCCACGTGGTCCATTTTTGGCCGGCAGAGTGCTGCGGGAGGCCAAAAACGGGCCACGTGGGGACCTCGGGAAGCCTCCACGTGGTCCATTTTTGGCTGGCAGAGTGCTGCAGGCGGCCAGGGAGGCTGAAAATGGACTGCGTGGGCCGCACGGCCCATTTTGGCCGGTAAAGTGTTGTAGGAGGCCGTTCAAGCCAAAAACTGGGCAGAGGGGGTTGCGCGCGCACCCCCTGCCAGCCCACAGAGAACTACAATGCTGATCGGGCCCTCGAAGAAATATATAAGTCTTAAGTGCTATTGCTATTTTAGACAAGTGGCTGTCTTAACCACTTAACAACCTGGTTCCAAAGTTTTGACAGCTGGACCCACATGACCGCATTTCTGGCCCTCGACAACCAGCACTCATTTGCAGCCATTTGCAACATCTGGCAGTCACATGACATCAATTTGTGATATATATTTTTTTGCTGAAAATAGTTGTTGTTTGGCAAAGATGCCTCCTAGTGAACAATAGGCTTGTTTAACTACCATAGCATTTGTTTACCGACCATAGTGATTCACTTAACAACCACCATAACAATAGTAAAATGGGGTCGGTCACGTGTTGCCCCAGTTTACAACCGTCACAACTTACGTCTATAATGGGCAGGCTCCATTATGATGATAAAGTCAAGGAATACCTGTATGCTGTTGAAGCAAAGTGAAAAAAAACCATATTTCCTGCTTTGACAAATGCAGTTTTATATACTGCTTCAGGTCGTCCTCGATTTAGGACCACAATTGAGCCCCAAATTTCTGTTGTTAAGTGAAACATCTGTTAAATGAGTGTTGCCCCCTTTTACGATCTCTTGCCACCGTTAAGTGAATCCCTGCAGTTGTCAGTACCATGGTCGTTAAGCGAATCTGACTCCCGGGACACTGCAACCGTCCTAAATATGAACCAGTTGCCAAACATCTGGATCAGTGGTGGGTTTCAATTTTTTTTTACTACCGGTTCTGTGGGTGTGGCTTAGTGGGCATGGTGTGGCTTGGTGGGCATGGCATGGGAAGGATACTGTAAAATCTCCATTCCCACCCCACTCCAGGGGAAGGTTACTGCAAAATCCCCATTTCCTCCCAATCAGCTGGGACTCGGGAGGCAGAGAATAGATGGGGGCGGGGCCAGTCAGAATTTTTACTACCAGTTCTCCGAACTACTCAACATTTCTGCTACCGGTTCTCCAGAACTGGTCAGAACCTGCTGAAACCCACCTCTGATCTGGATTTTGATCACAGGATCATGGGGATGCTTCAAAGGTTGTAACTGAAAAGCAGTTGTAAGTCACTTTTTTCAGTGCTGTTGTAACTTTGAATGTTCACTAAATGAACTGTTGTAAGTTTGAGGACTACTTGTAATTGCAATCAGTGTCATTCTAGAGATCAGCATTATTCACTCTTCATGTGCAAATACTCTTTATCCGATAGCATCTTCTTTAGAGGTTGCTAGAAGCTTCCTAACCAGTCTTGGGAAGACTTAGCATTTTCAAAAGAGTTAGCCTTCTTTCTTTTTAAAAAAAATCCTCTTTTTTTCTGGCCCAACCTCCAGTGTTTATTAATCATGCCTCTTCCTGTGTGCAATGCCACAGGGGATGTTGAAAAGTGTTGACCATTTGAACTGCTTCTGTTACAAACCCCAATTTTTTTTTTAAAAAGAAGGCATTAACAGTCCATTCGTTTGAGTACATTGGTAGATGTCACTGCTATTCTCCTGTTACGTTCCTTTATACCAGTGGTTCTCAACCTGTGGGTCGGGACCCCTTTGGGGCTCGAACAACCCTTTCACAGGGGTCGCCTAAGACCATCAGAAAACACATATTTTCAATGGTCAATGGAATAATTTTATGGTTGGGGGTCACCACAACATGAGGAACTGTATTAAAGGGTCGCGGCATTAGGAAGGTTGAGACCCACTGCTTTATACGTTTCCTGTTGGAGAAGAATGAGATTCCCTTCCCAAGGAATTGTGATTCTTTCAGTGCAATTGTAAATCATTTCTCCTTCCAACATTTTGGATTGGAAAATTGCTGAAAACGTCTGTTCCCAGCAGTTTTCTATGTGCTAGAAATTCCTTAGAGGTTTTTTGACTCCATGGAAGTGTTCTCCAGAGGCTGGACTTTAGTTTCCATCATTAACAGCCAGTAAGGAAAAGTGGAATAAATTTACCGGAAAATAGCCCAGACTGAATAACTCCCAAGTCATGCATCCTTTATTTATTGATTGATTGATTGATTGATTCGATTTATATGCCGCCCTTCTCCGGAGACTCAGGGCGGCTTACAATGCGTTAAGCAATAGCCTTCATACTTTTGTATATACCTGCTTAGTAGGGCTTTCGGCCCCCCCTAAGCGGTGTTCTTTTTTATACAAAGTCAGTTTATTGCCCCTACAATCCGGGTCCTCATTTTATCTACCTCGAAAGGATGGAAGGCTGAGTCAACCTTGAGCCTGGTGAGATTTGAACTTGCAGTAATTGCAGGCAGCTGGTGTTACTTAACAGCACTTTAGTCTGTTGCGCCACCAAGTCCTTCAATTTGGGAACACAGCTGCGTTGTATTTGCATATTCATTAGCAAGGTAGGGGTTTTTTTTGTACTTCAAGCCTGAAAATTATTTATTTACTTAGTGTATGGCATAACATACATGGACTTGCAATGTATATTAACATTTTACCTAAATTAAGACGCAGTAAAATAAAAACGTTAAAAAAAGCTATATTCGGATAGAAATGGCATTACATAAATCAAGTATTCTAAATTGAACTGGACAAAATCGGATACAGGTAGTCCTTGACTTACAACAGTTCATTTAGTGACCATTCAAAGTTACAACGGCACTGAAAATTGACATGATTGTTTTACACACCACCGTTGCAGCATCGTGATCAAAATTCAGACAGTTTGGGCAACTGACTCATATTTTACGACGGTTGCAGTGTTTCGGGGTCGTATGATTCCCCCTTTTTGTTGACGAGCAAAGTCAATGGGAAAAAAACAGATTCACTTAACAACCGGGTTACTAACTTAACAACTGCAGTGATTCACTTAACAACTGTGTCAAGAAAGGTTGTAAAATGGAGCAAAGCTCCATTTAACAAATTACTCACTGGGCAACATTAATTTTGGGCTCCATTGAGGTCGCAAGTAGAGGACTGCCTGTATGATACATTGACCAGATAAAGTAGTAGTTGTTTTTTTAACAAAAATGGACCAAAAAAAAAAAGTGGTTGACTCAGCCTTCCATCCTTTCTAAGGTAGGTAAAATGAGCACCCGGATTGTGGGGGCAATAAGCTGACTTTGTATAAAATATACAAAAGTATGAAGGCTATTGCTTAACGCATTGTAAGCCGCCCCGAGTCTCCAGAGAAGGGCGGCATATAAATCAAAATAAAAAATAAAAAATCGGGTATTATGAGTTGAATTGAGCCAAACCAGGCATTGCCCCATCGGAGGAAGCCTTCATTGCATCGCTCTGTTTAGGTTTGCAGAAGAATCTTGTTTCTGGCGCCCGCCCGCCTTAAAGAACTCCGCACCCTCCGCCTTTCCTCAGTCGGGCTACCTAGAGTCCTAGAGCTAGACAGATGAGCTGGCGGTGGGCGGAGCCTGTCACTGCTTTCCTCGATGGATCGAACTCGCCGGGCGCCCCGCCCTGCCCTCTCCACCTTTCCAGGCCTTTGGCTCGGCGTCAGTCACGTGACGGGAAGCGGAAAACCCGTCCGCAAAAGCAGCCGGGAGAGCCCGGGGGACGCGCCCCGTAGTTCCCCCCCCAACTCCTCCTCCCTCCCGTTCCCTGCCCTTCCTTTCATCCGGAGCCTGACCCGGATCTTTTCTTATTTAAGGTGCTCTTGCCAGTCTCTTCCCCCCACCTCCCCTCCCCTTCCCCGAAGCAGCCCTCGGAGACTCTGGGATGGGGGGCCGGCGGGCTTCCTCCCGGCTGATCTTCGCGGCGAGGCAACTGCAACCTTCATGCCGACGGAGGGTGGCGGTGGGAAGGGAAGCGACGAGGCTCCTCGGGGTCTTCGCGCCTGGCTGCCCGACGCTGAGCTGGACGGGGGTGCGACGCGTATTTTGCACGGAGAAGACGACGAGCTTCCCGAGGCTTTGAGCCTGCAAGCTCCGTGGGAAGGAAGGCGGGAGAAGAGAAATTGCAGCAGCAGCAGCAGCAGCGGATCTTCCGAGCGAGCAGCCATCCGGTGGCTAAACGGGTGAGAATAACACACACACACAAAACATGCACACGCACACACACACCTCTCTACACCTGTTTCTGAAGCCAGCACCCCCATCCACCTCCCCTCCCCATGAATAGAACAGAACAGAACAGAACACTTTATTGGCCAAGTGTGATCGCACAGAAAAGGAGTCTGTCTTTGGTGCACACACACACACCTCTCTACACCTGTTTCTGAAGCCAGCACCCCCATCCACCTCCCCTCCCCATGAATAGAATAGAAATAGAAATAGAAATAGAAATAGAATAGAATAGAACAGAACAGAACAGAACAGAACAGAACAGAACAGAACAGAACACTTTATTGGCCAAGTGTGATCGCACAGAAAAGAAGTCTGTCTTTGGTGCACACACACACACACAACCCTACACCTATTTCTAAAGCCAGCACCCCCATCCACCTCCCCTCCCCATGAATAGCATAGAACAGAACAGAACAGAACACTTTATTGGCCAAGTGTGATTGGACACACAAGGAATCTGTCTTTGGTGAATAAACTCTCAGTGTACCTAAAAGGACAAGATACATTCACCAAGAATCATAAGGTCCAACACTTAATGATAGTCGTAGGGTACAAATAAGCAATGCTACAGCCTCTGCTAACCCTGTATTTTATTTGCTTGTCCAGGATGGCCGGCGGGCTATATTTGCTTGTCTATGGGACAGACACACACACACATGTACACCTGCTTCTAAAGCCAGCAACCCCATCCACCTCCCCTCCCTATTGTTAGAATAGAATACAACAGAACAGAACAGAACTCTTTCTTGGCCAAGTATGATCGGACACACAAGGAATTTGTCTTTGGTGCATAAGGTCTCACTGTAAAATAAAAGGACAAGATACATTCACCAAGAATCATAAGGTACAACACTTAATGATAGTCATAGGATACAAATAAGCGATGCTACAGCCTCTGCTAACCCTGTATTTTATTTGCTTGTCCAGGATGGCAGGTGGATTCTATTTGCTTGTCTATAGGACGGACACACATACACCTGTTTGTAAAGCTAGCACCCCCATCCACCTCCCCTCCCCATGAATAGAATAGAACAGAACAGGAACAGGAACACAGAACAGAACACTTTATTGGCCAAGTGTGATTGGACACACAAGGAATTTGTCTTTGGTGCATAAACTCTCAGTGTACCTAAAAGGACAAGATACATTCACCAAGAATCATAAGGTACAACACTTAATGATAGTCATAGGGTACAAATAAGCAATGCTACAGCCTCTGCTAACCCTATATTTTATTTGCTTGTTTGGGATGGCAGGAAGTGTTCCCCAGATTTTACATCTCTGTTTGGGTTCTCCCGTGATGCTGCCCAGCGTTGCGTGCATTTGGCCGGGATGTGCAGTTTTGAGCTGAGTGTGTCAGTGCTGTCTTAAGCCATTTGGATAGTACAAAAAATCATTCATAAGACGGGGGGGGGGGGTGTTCATGTGTCAAGGATCAGTTGTGAGGTAGATTCAGTACAAATACCATCATACATACAGTATTACTGTCCTGAATGGTTCAGCAGAAACCCAAAGCTCAACAAAAATGACTTTAAACTCTTCTTTTTCCAATTTAAAAAGGCTGAGATTTCATGAAGGTAACAGCTCTCGCCATTAGTTAGTGTTATTGCCTGAAGCCATCCAAGATTCAGGGTGAGACAAGTCAGAATCATGTGAAATGTAATGATTCTTGAATTTGGTGCCATTTTCTAGTAATTATTTTTATAGGCAATCCCTAGTGGAAACTCCCCTCCAGTATCCACGTGGATGATCAGGAGTTCTTGGGAATATAGGTTGGGAATACTGTAATCTAGTGTGTTCAAAGTTGAGAGAACTAGAAGCTGATAGAGCACTGCTTGGCTAGCGCAAGATCTCTTGATCATTCCAGTTTAGAAAAAGATCAAATAGCTGGATGTGAAAAAAGCAATATTTAAAGGTCATTAGAGGACCAGCTGTTCCCTTAACTTTCCTTTTGTTCCTTACATTTCAAAAGAAACTCATTTTTTAGTTATTGTTGGTATTTGTTGCAATTCTTATCTCATTCTGAGCCTTAACTTTCTCTGTCCTTGCAGATTTGGGCTATTTGCTGATTATTCTGCTTTAGTTACAAGCTGCTCTATCCATTTTTTTATACTTGTCCTTTTTGTCCCTCAGTTAGTCAAAACATTTTGTGCAACCATGATTTTTAAATCTTGATTTTTAAAAAAAAAAACAGTCATGCATTAGGTTAGGCTATGAAGCATGGCTTATTTAAAAAAGGCTGGATTTATTGCTCAAGCCAAGACACATAAATCTGCTTCTAGTGCAGAACTAACCTGCTGCCCCAATAGTTTTTCATGTTATGAACCCCTCCTCCTCCTCTTCCTCCTCCCCCTCCTCCCCCCCCTCCTCCTCTTCTTCTTCTTCTTCTTCGAATGGATACAACTCATCTTTTCATTCTGATGCTCTTCTTGCTCATTTCTGTCTGGAAAAAAATATAGCAGGCATATTAAACTTAAAAAGGATGCCAGTTTTCTACAGAGTTCATAGCATCCTTGGTGCGCTCTGAACTTGGTTGCTGGTATCCTTACGATTTATATTGACTGTTTCCTAATATGATTTGATTGCTTATTTGTTCCTTATGACTATCATTAAGTGTTGCACTTTATGATTCTTGATGAAAGTATCTTTTCCTTTAGGTACACTGAGAGCATATGCACCAAGACAAATTCCTTGTGTGTCCAATCACACTTGGCCAATATTCTATTCTATTCTATTCTTGCTTGAAGATGTTTCATTACCCAACTGGGTAACATCAGCGTGAGTGTATTAGAGAGTGTTAGAAGCTCGGGCACACGAAGTTTGCATGGAGCTGAAGAAGTGTTCCCGGAATTTGGAAGAAAAACACACTTTTATATATGATTACACAGTTTATTGCTATAGATTATGAATTATTACTGGAGACAGGTGGAGAGGGCAGCCATTGGTTCCTGCAATCAACAATGGCCACGCCCAATTTGATGGCATCTACCTAAGTAACTGAAAACATCATTGATAGAAATTTGAATCCAAAACTGGGGTAGATTTCCCCTGTCAGACTTCGATGCTATCTCAAAATAAATGAATTTCCAAACTGCCAATCTTTAAGGAAATCTTCTCTTTATTTGAGTACAGCAACCGGATCATGACTGGTGCGGACAAGACTGACCTTTTGCCCCCCAATCCCTCCCTTTCCGATCCCCAATTCTCTGCTTCTCATTGGCTATCTTCCAAGTCACTCTCCTGACTTCTTGTCTTGTCATTTCACAGGAATGTTCCCCCCTCTTCATTTCCATGGAGACCAAGCTTCAAAGGGATTTAGCAGGCAAAAGTTCAGGGCTTATCTCCCTTTTCTATGTCAGCGCTGAGACGCTGACATCCCCATTGTGGGCACTAAGTTTCCAGATAGCTGACTTCAACTTCTACTATGGTCAGTAAGGGCCACAATGTGCAAGGAATTCTGGGAAATGTAGTCCATGCGTCTCAGGATATCCAGGTTGAAGAAGGCTGCTCTGGGTTTTCATAAGCTTTTCCTCTATAATCATCTGTAATTATCACTGCATGATTTTTGGCAGGTTAGTAGATTGTTCTGAACCGACTCACATGCCTGGATTCAGTCTTTAGACATCTCAATCCCTGGAATGGCACCTACTGGTCATGGATTGCCATGGGGTGGGATTCATAATAGAAAGTCTTTTGCAAATTCTGAAAAATCTTTATGCTAAAACCAAGTGCAATTTTTGTTTTAAGGACATCAGGACAACTTCTGAAGATGCGGCCCTGTGCATCTTGTGAAGGAGGAACCACAGACTTTTGAGCCCAAATCCATGAAACTGATTCTGGGCAGATATGCAAGAGAATTCCAGGAAAATGTCTTCATTGGGTAAGGATTTCATTCTTCTTTTACGGATTTGAAGGGTATTGTTAATGTTGTTTTGTGGGCCCCTGCTGATCAAGGGACATCCCTTCCTGAAATCACATTTCTGTTTTTGTTTTGACCTGAAGACGAATTAAACGCTCTTGAAGTAAAATTAACTAATTCTAATCAAGGAGAGAAGCAACCTAGAACTAAGGAGAAATTTCCTGACAGAACAATTAAGCAGTAGAAGACGTTGCCTCCAGAAATTGTAAATGCTCCAACATTGGAAGTTTTAAAGAAAAGATCGGATAACCATTTGTCTGAAATGCTACAGCCATGATGGTGAACCTATGGCACGCGTGCCCAAGGTGGCACGCAAAGCCATCTTTCCGGACACACGAGTTTTTGCCAAACTCAACCTGCAGCTGCACATGCACGTGCGCCCCAGCTGGTGTTTGGTGCTCATGCGCGCAATTCAGGGGACCCAGCTGGTCTTCAGAGCTCTCCTGCGCATGCAAGCACGTTTGTGCACATGCACAAGATTACAGCGCATGCATGTAGATGGTGTTCGTGCGTGTGCATTGTGCACGTGATAACCATGCGCAAATGGTGCCATTGCACACAGGGTGTGCATGTGAAAGCCGTGCACGGATAGCACGCTCGCACGTACCTGTTCAGCACTCGATGAGTAAAAGGTTCTCCACCACTGTGCCAGTGGTGGGTTCCTCCCGGTTCCGCCCGGTTCCGCCGAGCCGGTAGCGGTGACGATACGACGTCACTGAACCGGTTCTGCCCTCCCCCGCCCCCCCGCATTATTCTTACCTTTTATTTGGCCCCACCCCCAATCTATTGCTGCCTCCTGAGTCCCAGCTGATGACTAGAGGAAAAAAAACTGTTTAAACTCTTGCCACGGGGCTTCAAAGGGCCGTCCTATAGCTGATCCGTGTTATAAGAAAACAAATGAGTAGACCGGTGCCTGCAAAAATGCATGAGTAGATCAGTGCCTGCAAAAATAAATGGGTAGATCGGTACAGCTTTGCAAGCAGTTAAAAGCCTGGTAGGCCAATACCTCTGCTAAATCCTAAAGAATTGTCACATGACCATCAAGCCATGCCCACAAAATAAGCCACACCCACATAACCGGTAGTAAAAAAATTTAGAACCCGCCCCTGCACTGTGCTATAGGGTTTCCTGCCTAAGCAGGGGGTTGGACTAGAAGACCTTCAAGGTCCCTTCCAACTCTGTTATTCTATTCTATTCTAATTAACCAAGTGCAAGCAAACTCAATAGGGAAGCCAAATTCCCTTGAACAGCCATGTTGCTAACTTAACAATTGCAGTGACTATGGGAAGAGTCAGTGGGGCAAAACTCACTTAACAACTGCCTAAATTAGCCACAGAAATTTTGGGCTCAATTGTGGTCGTAAGTCGAGGACTATCCATACTTCACAAGGAAGTGAAAATACCTTAGCTATGTGTGATGAAGTCTGAAAATACGTTAGCTATGTGTGATGACCTGGGGCACGGCACAGAGGCAACACAGTCAGCTGACACTTCATACCACCCCTTTTATTGCTCCAAATTTTCCCAAACGCTCCCACGTTTCTGGCAAGTCCCAGAGCAAAGTGATGACACACACACCTCCAGCAGCCTCTGGCTGCAAGTAGTCCAGCACAACGCTGTGAGCACAACGGCTGCAAAGCAAGAAATCCAGCAGAACAAGTCAATGAGTCCAGGAAGCAAAGGAACAAGGCAATTAATCCAGGAAGCCATAAAGAAAGCAAGAAATCCAGGAAACTTCAAATGTCGGCAACGGCACTCAACACTCCATGAATTCAGCGTTTGTTCCCGACAAATGCCCCTCCCCACAGTGTTTCCTTAAGTCTCAGTCTCCAGGTGTGCGTTGTGTAGAGGGACAAGGCGCTCTCCTCCCAAGTAGTAGTAGTGGTCAGCCTGCGCTGTTCCCGCCTTCTTTCCACTCTCCTTGCTCGAGGATCAGGAGGGGGTAGTCCTTGCTTGTCACCTGAGCTCTGTCTCTCATGTTCACTGCTTAGTCTCTCTTGGTCATCCTGGCCCCGTTCCTCTCTGCCTACAAGCCATCCCAATCTTGAAAGGCCCTGGCCTGACTTGGCTGCCCCTCCCCATATTCCTCCGAAGCCAATGGAGCCGCCCCCTCAATCTCCATCGGCTTCCTCCGCAGATTCAAGCTCCACTGGGAGTCTGACATTATGCCTCCATTGCTTCTACAAGCTAAGTTGCTTCCTATCCAACCATTATCTAGTCTGCAGCTGTTCTTCTTGTCTCTCAGATGGAGATATCTGCAGCTCTTTTATTGGCCTCAAAGGCTGTTAGGATGTTATTTGTAAATGGTAGAAGTGAGCAATATCATACACTGTATCCCCCACCCCCCCAACATAAGAGTCAGCAATGTCTTCTTTTTCAATATCTTTCCTCTTTCTTAATTAGAATTCCCTAACGTGACAATAAAGTTAGAAGACAAAGAAGACGTCTCATGGCTTCCAACCAACCAGGTGGCAGAAGGAAGTCGGAGTTTCTCAATTGATCATTCAGGTACAGAAAGAGTAACCTAGATTTGTGCCCAGTGCTTTTTAAGGTCCACAGGATGGAGCTAGACAAATTAAGGAACTAAATTCCTTAAATGAAGTGTAGTGGAGCATAACGATTCCAGGGCTGAACCAAGAGCTAGGCTGTGCACAGCTTATATTTATTACCTTAGTCCTGGCAATCTACCGTATTCCAGTTTCAGTGCTCTTCTCCAATATTTGGGACAAGTATGTAATATTAGCAACTTTACTTCTAGAATGATAAATATAAGTTTCATTGAGCCAAGAACACCCCCACCAACACTTGCAGGCCAAACTACTTACACATCAAGAGAAAGCAAACCCTGGAGCCTGGATAGCTCAGCGGACTAATGCATTGTAATTTAACTCCAGCTGTCTGCAATTAGTAAGTTCGAATCCCACCAGGCTCAAGGTTGACTCAGCCTTCCATCTTTTCTAAGGTAGGTAAATTGAGGACCCAGTTTGTGGGGGCAATAAGCTGACTTTGTAAAAATATACAAAAGGATGAAGGCTATTGCTTAACACATTGTAAGCCGCCCTGAGTCTCCGGAGAAGGGCGGCATATAAATCAAATTTAGAAAAAAAACCCACTCCCTTCCAGCACTGATGTTGTTACCTAGTTGGGTAATGAAACATCTGTAAGAAAACAATGAAGCACATGGCACACCGAGAACCTCACAGTTCAACCTTGAGATACAAATAATTCTCATTTTGTTTGTTTTCTTTCTGTGTAGGGTTTCCAGTTCCCAAGTCTGAAGTGATCCATGGGGGAGATCCATGGATTCCGGAGCCTGTTTCACAAGAAAAAGAAATTCCAATAGATTATGGTTCCGGTAAGATTAAGAGAGAATTATTGCAATTAATCTAGATTCCCCACACCAGGAGTTCCTTAATTGGTGCACCACTGAAATAACCAGGTTATGGAGAAAGTCTTTCCATGTGGTTACTAAGAGTTGACACTAAATTGATATCACATAATCAATTAGTCAATCTAGCTAGAATTAGAAGTTCTCTAATTCTGCTCCATTATACCACTGTAGCATTGATCTAGACCAGGGTCAGCAACCTGCGGCTCTGGAGCCGCATGTGGCTCTTTCACTCCTCTGCTGCGACTCCCTGTCACTCAAAATATGCGTCACAACTGCCCATTTGTGACACCTGCCAGCATGCGATTTATTGAGCTTTTCAACCCCCGATAGGCCAACCATGCATAAATCCAAGAAAAGAAAAGTTTCAGAAGAAAAGAGAACATTTAATTCAACTACATATTCTAGTTTTGTGGCTGCTCAAGAAATAGTCAGGCACGGGAAGGATTTTGTGGCTCCCGATGTTTTCTTTTCTGTGGGAAACAGGTCCAAATGGCTCTTTGAGCGTTAAGACCCCTGATCTAGACTTTGAGGAAACCAAGTTCAGTTTTAATTCAGTCATTGGATCATCTTGATTTGAGGATAACACAATTGGAGAAATACCACGATTGTATTTTGAAATACGTTAAGACAAAATTACTTTTCTTTCCCTTCATATATGCCTTAATGTTGTGCTTGGTATAATGTGCCCATTCTGAAATTACTGTGTATTTTTTGTTGGGGAGAACTATCCTTCACAGATTGGCTCTAAGGCAGCGTTTTTTTTTTTGTTTTTTTTTTATTTGATTTATATGCCGCCCTTCTCTGGAAACTTAGGGCGGCTTACAATGTGCTAAGCAATATTTTCCTCCAGAACTGTTGGCATTGCAGTTCCCAGAATTCCACAGCATCACAGCAAAGAGAATTCTGAGAGTTGAAGTCCCAATACACCTGGAAATTGCCATGTTGGGAACAGTTGTTCTGAATTATTGCCTAAAGTTCTGGGATTTGCCCAGAAAATTGCAGATGTCCTCTATTGCCAGTTACCAAAATAACTTTTCTATCATATCTCATTTCTTCTGATCAGAGCTTCCAGATGTAATAATAAAGCTGGAACAGGAAGAGATTCCATATGTTCCCTGCCCCCAGGTTTCAGAAACAAGTGTGACATTCAAAACAGTCCAATCAGGTAAGTTGAGATTAATTTACTCCATTAAATTTTATCACTAGGAAGAAAGGACTGTGCTGACCTTACCTCAAATTCCTTCTAAGAGCCAGTTTGGTCTAGTGTTGCAGGCTAGAAACCAGGTGATAGTGAATTTTAGTCCTACCCAGGTGTGAAATACTCCTGGTTCAGACCGGATTGCCCGATCCGGTATCGATGGCGGCAGGTGGTTTGGAGAACCGGTAGCAAAAATCCCTGCCCCCCCCACCATGCCCAGCTGAGCCACGCAATCATCAGAGGCTTTTTTTTTATTTTTAAAAGCATTTTTTCTACAACCTCTTCAGCCAAAAAAAAATGCTTTTAAAAGTAAAAAAAAAGCCTCTGATGATTGCGCGGCTCAGCTGGGATCGTCAGAGGCTTTTAAAAGAAAAAAAAGCCTCTGCCAATCAGGCAACTCAGCTGGGATCGTCAGAGGCTTTTAAAAGCATTTTTTAAATAACCTCTTCGGCCGAAGAGGTTGTAGAAAAAATGGTTTTAAAAGTTAAAAAAAAAAGAGTTGGCCATGCCCACCCAGTCACATTCCGCCCCTATCAAGCCACGCCCACAAACTGGTAGTAACAAATTTTACATTTCACCACTGGTCCTACCTTAGGAATGAAAGCCATTTGGGTGATTTTGGATTAATCACTAGGAAACAGAGAGTTCTAGTCTCTCCTTAGGCCTGAAAGCAGTCACCCTGTCTGAGCCCAATCTATCTCACTGGGTTATTGTTATTGTGGGGAAAAGAGAAGGAAGAAGGAATATTAGATATGTTTGCCATTTTGAATTATTTATAAAAATAATAAAGGTAGGATAAACAAATAAATAAGGGATGCAATGTTCCTTCTCAGTCAAATACTTGCTTTCCTACTTAATCTCTTTCCCGTATGCATTAAACAAGATGTTGCTTCTGAACCGAGATTCTCAACCTGGGTACAATAACATGACATAAAGATGTGTATCTGTGTGTGTGTGTGTGTGTGTGATCCATCAGGTTCCATATTCATTCTGCTTTTAGAGGATCTGAGATGCCAAGCTGGAGAAAGACCTCGATCTGGGACACAAATTACATTGTGGTTTAACACAATCTATGTAAACTGGAGCACCACCTGGGGTAGATCTTAATGATCTTATTTCCATGAATTAGTCAAGATATAGACAGAGGTTATCTTCCAAGAGATGTCTGAGGACAATCAAGAGGTCAAAAATCCTGTCACAAGTCCCCCAAACATTTTGACTCCCCACCCCTACCCAGCAGATGTCCCTGCTGAAACCCTAATTCTGGCTTGATTAAAAATGAGCATTTCTTTGTTTATCCCAATAGGAGGTGGCCATGACAAAACGTTGCAGAGAGAAATACCATTTTACTCTGGCTTTGTGAGACGTTTCCCTGACAAACCCGAACGTGTCAAACAAGAGAACCAGAACACGGCAGAGAAGCCCCACAAGTGCTCTTGCTGCACCAAAAGCTTCATGAAGAGGTCCAACCTTCGTACCCATGAGAGAATCCACACGGGGGAAAAGCCATTCCGGTGCTCCGAATGTGGCAACAGCTTCAGCGACGGTTCCAGTCTCATCAGGCACAAGCGGAAGCACACCGGGGAGAAGCCGTACAGCTGCTCGGCGTGTGGGAAGCGGTTCAACCAGAGCTCCAGCCTCATCAGGCACGAGCGGAGTCACACGGAGCAGAGACCCTACAAATGCTTGGAGTGTGGGAAAAGGTTCAACCAGAGCTCCACCCTCGTGCGGCACGAAAGGATCCACCGAGAACAGAGACTATACAAATGCTCGGGCTGCGAGAAGAGATTTATTCAGAGCTCCAGTCTCCTGGCTCATGAGAGGATCCACCGGGGAGAGAAACCTTACAGCTGCACAGCTTGCGGGAAAGGCTTTGTCCAGAAATCTAACCTTCTGATTCACGAGATGAAACACACCGGTTTGAAGCCGTTCAAGTGTCCAGACTGCGGGAAAGGTTTCAATCAGAATTCAAGTCTCGTCATACACCGGAGAATCCACACAGGGGAAAAACCATACAGTTGCTCGCACTGCCGGAGACCTTTCAGCGACAAGTCGAGCCTTAACAAACATGAGCGAGCCCACCGAGGGGACAAACCGTACAAGTGTTCCAGCTGCGGGAAAAGTTTCGTGCGTAGGTCTCACCTCTTGACTCACGAAAGGATCCATACGGGCGTGAAGCCGTTCAAGTGCTCGGACTGTGGGAAAAGCTTCAGCAGCCGGTCACACTTGATTAGGCACGAGGGGACGCACACGGGGGAGAAGCCCTACGATTGCTCGTTCTGCGGGAAGAGCTTCAACCGGAAGTCCAACCTGACGAATCACGAGAGGACGCACACAGGGGAGAAGCCTTACAAGTGCTCCGATTGCGGGAAAAGCTTCAGCGACAGATCCAGCCTGATTAAACACGAACGGATCCACACCGGGGAGAAGCCGTACAGCTGCGCGTCCTGCGAGAAGAGCTTCAGCGACAAATCGAGCCTTATCAGGCACGAGCGAATCCATACGGAGGAGAAGCCGTACAAATGCTCCGATTGCGGGAAAGGATTCAACCAGAGCTCGAGTCTCATTGTGCACGAGAGAACCCACACGGGCGAGAAACCCTTCAAATGCTCCGACTGCGGGAAAGGCTTCATTCGCAGGACAATTCTTAATAAACACGAGAGGACCCATGCTGGGGAAAAACAATAAAAAACAACAAACCGGGGTAGTGGACAAGGCCCAGATTCCATTATGAACACCTAGGTCTTCTGATTTGACAGTACACTTGCTTGAAGGAAGCTGTTGGAATGAATGTAGGCTAGTCATAGAGCTGTGCACTGATTCTTTTATTTCTGTGATTTTAGATAGCCTTAGAGCAGAGATGGACAATTATAGCAACTTTAGGACCTGTGGACTTCAACTCCCAGAATTCCTGAGGCAGCCATTTTATGCTGACTCTCAAGAATTCTGGGAGTTGAAGTCCACAGGTGGTAACGTTCCCATAGTTGCCCATCCCAGCCTTAGAGAGAGTTTCTCCTTGCCTTCCAAGCCCTTTGTCATCATCATGTGACATGGGGATTGACGCATAGACCACGGGTCAACACCGAATTCCCTGTTTAAAGGCATTACGTCGAGCGAATTGCAAACATGCTAGATTCTGCTGCTGGAATGTGATTCTGATTATTCCTCCATGGAGATCTGTCGGCGGATGTCATAGAGAGGGGATGCAGAAGACAGTCGATAACGGTTAACAGTCAATAGACTGGAGGATTGTGGGAAAATAAAATAAGTGTATGGTGGAAAAATAAAACATGGATTGTAAAGAATTACAAACCTAAACTTAGAAAAGAAACAGCTGCGTTAATAACCATAAAAAGTACTTTTTAAACATTTAAGTGTTGTTACTTAATAATAGTCCCTAGTGGAAGAACGGATGTCTTATCCCTGTTTAAATGGATGACTGAGTCCTTCTGGCTTTCCAAAATTAGATTAGAAGCCGTTTGGGTATCTGGAGTTTCACATCTGTAATTAGATTTCTAATTACTCTCCTCTCTTGCACTCCCGTGTCCTCACTGTAAGTCTTTCTTAAGACTTAAGGGGAAATATGGTAACAATCTATGTAGGGCTGTCAAACTCGATTTCATGGAGGGCCGCATCAGGGTTGTGTTTGACCTTGCGGGACCGGGGTGGGTGTGGCCAACTCGACAACACACATGTCGGGGGCACCTGTGATGGCCTGAGCGCTGTGCCAGCGAAAATGGGCTCCCAAGTTCTGTTTTCGGCTGCGACAGCATCCTGCAACATTCTGTTGTCGCTGGCAGAGGCACTATGGGCCAGTCCTTCGCTGTTTCCAGGGTGGCCCCACGGGCCAGATCTAAGCACCCCGGAGGCCGGATTTGCCCCATGGGCCTTGAGTTTGACACCCTGGTCTACAGACATAGATAATGCTTTTCTTACAACTACAATTAGGATCAGAATTACCATGGCTAAGCAAAGCGATTGTTAAATGAGGTGCCTGATTTTACGACCTTTTTTGCCATGGTTGTTAAGCGAATCACTGCAGTTGTTAAACGAATCAGTCGTTAAGCGAATTCAGCTTTCTCCGATGACTTTAGTTGTCGGAAGCCAACTGGGTAGGTGCTGGTCACATGACATGTGCCGGTTGCCAACCTTCCGAATTTAGATCATGTAACCATGAGGATACTGCAACGATCGTAAAGGACTTTTCTCAGTGCTGTTGTAACTTCGGTTGCTAAATGAATAGTTGTAAGTTGAGGACTACCCATATCTAAAAGGCGTAGTTGGAGAATCAAGTTGAGCATGGACCAAGAGAACGGGTGGGTTCTAAATTTTTTTACTACCGGTTCTGTGGGCGTGGCTTATTGTGGGCGTGGCTTGGTGGGGGAGTAATGTGACATGGGCGTGGCCAACTTTTTTTTTTTTTTTTTACTTTTAAAAGCATTTTTTCTACAACCTTAAGAGGTTGCAGAAAAAAATACTTTGAAAAGCCTCTGCCGATCAGGCAACTCAGCTGGGATCGTCAGAGGCTTTTCAAAGCATTTTTTCTATCACCTCTTCGGCTGAAGAGGTGGTAGAAAAAATGCTTTGAAAAGCCTCTGACAATCCCAGTTGAGCCGCGGGATCATCAGAGGCTTTTTTTTTTTACTTTTAAAAGCATTTTTCCGGCAGAAGAGGTTGTGGAAAAAATGCTTTTAAAAGTTAAAAAAAAAGCCTCTGATGAGGTGGGCGGGGTAAGTGAGCGGCGACCAGGCCGGGGACCGGTTTGGGGACGTGGCCAGCCAATGTTATTACTGGTTCTCGGAACTACTACAAATTTTTACTATCAGTTCTTACGAACCAGGAGCAACCCACCACTGCAAGAGAATGAGCTGAAATTAAGAAAAAGGAAATTCAGAGCGAATATACAGGTAGTCCTCGACTTGCAAACACGATGGAGCCCCAAATTTCTGTTGCTGACACATTTGTTAAGTGAGGTTTGCCTCATTTTATGACCTTTCTTTGCCACCATTAAGTGAATCACTGCATTTGATAAGTTAGTTCCATGGGTTTTTTTAAGTGAATCTGTCTACCCCATTGATTTTGCTTGTCAGAAGGTTGCAAAAGGTGATCACACAGACACGGCAATGTTCCTAAATATGAACTAGTTGCCAATCAGCTGAATTTTGATCACATCGTGAGGATGCTGCGAAGGTCGTAACTCTGAAAAATGTTCATATGTCACTTTTTCCAGTCTCCTCGTAACTTTGAACAGTCACTAAATGAACTGTTGCACGCCAAGGACTACCTGTGTTAAATTCTCCAGCCATTGTCGTATTGTGCAGACCAGAACTGAACATGGTGTTTCAGAGTTGTCCTCTCCATGCTCTTGATAAAATAGCCCGGTTGATTTTCAGCTCAAACTTGCATTGGCCCTTATGGCGACAGCAGCTGGAATTAGGCACAAAATTGTATATGTGTGTTCAGGGGTGCGCTTCAAAAATTTTAGCAAGGGGTTCTCTGCCCGGTTGCTGGGTGGGCGTGGCCATGGTGGGCGTGGCCTAGTCAGCCTCCTGCACCATGGCGGGTGGGGGGCTTTTTGCCCTCCCCAGGCTCTGGAGTCCCTCTGGAGGCCGGAAACAGGCCTACCCGAACTTCCGGTAGGCCCGTTTTTCGCTCTCCCAGAGCCTCCGCACCAGGGGTGAAGTCCAGCAGGTTCTGACAGGTTCTGGAGAACCAGTAATGGAAATTTTAAGTAGTTCGGAGAACTGGCAAATACCACCTCTGGCTGGCCCCCGAGTGGGGTGGGAAGGGAGATTTTGCAGTATCCTTCCGCTGCCACACCCACCAAGCCACACCATGCCCACCAAGCCACACCCACAGAACCGGTAGTAAAAAAAATGGGGTTTCACCACTGCTCCGTGCGCGCCCTGCACTTACCTGCATCCAAAACAGGCTGCATGGGGACTCCTGGGAGGGGAGGGGTGGGAGGGGCCAGCCAGGAGTGGGATTTGGGGGTTCTCCGAACTGCACAGAATCTTAGCTAGAGGTTCTCCCAAACCCCTGTGAATCCCCAGCAGCCCACTCCTGTGTGTGTGAGACAGAGAAAGAGACAAGATGGAACAGGTGACTTTGGCCTCCCATGGCTATTGAGGTAGGTCATACAGAGATGACCTCGATAAACAATCGCTGAACTCCAGGAGTTGTTGATCAGGGAATTCATTTAACACATATTTGTGGGCATGTGTTTTTTTATTTAATGTTCCTTGTCAGTCATCAAAATTCAGGTAATCCCTGATTTAGGACCACAGTTGAGCCCCCAAATTTTACAACTTCTTTGCCACAGTTGTCAAGCAAATCCAGCTTCTCTCCCCCACACCTCCTCAATTGACTTTACTTGTAAGAAGTTGGCCATGAAGGATACAACTTTTGCTCCATGTCCCCGGGATAGGGCAATTGTCATAAATAAATGCCAGGTGCCAAGTGCCTGGATTATTCAGAATTCAGTTCCGTGTTCTGCCCTCCAGACATGTATGTCACTCTTGATCTAAGAGCTCCGGTATTGAATATTGGCAGAGATCACACATTCTGCTCAACCACAATTATTGGCATCTCATTTATATGAATCACATTTGGCTGGATGAAGTCACACAGAGATCCTCTTAAGTCAGGGGTGGGCAACTGTGGCCCTTTTACAACCTGTGGACTTCAACTCTCAGAATTCCTGAGACAGCTTGGAGTTGAAGTCCACAGGTTCTAAAAGGGCCACAGTTGCCCACCCCTGTCTTAAATCTAAGCCATGATTTCTAAGCCACAAAATGGCTTGCTTTCATTTTAGAGCAGGGATGGGCAACTATGACCAGTTTACAACCTGTGGACTTTCAATTCTCAAAATTGAAGAATAGCTGGCTCAGGAATTCTGGGAGTTGAAGTCCACAGGTCATGAAGTTGCCATAGCTGCCCACCTAATTTAGAGATTTGCGTCCTACTCTTGGCAATTTCCAAGTGTGTGGACTTCGTTTCCCAGAGTTCCTTAGTAAATGCTTATTACTGAGGATTCTGGGAGTTGATGTCCACAGGTCATAAAGTTGTCATAGCTGCCCACCCATTTTAGAGTTTTGAATCCCAATCTTGGCAATTTCCAAATGTGTGGACCATTTCCCAGAGTTCTTCAGTGTTCTGACCTAGGCTTCCCAAGAGCACAAAGCAGACTCGTCCTGACAAAAACCCCTTTTTATTAAGTTACTGTGAATTCCTCTCATTCACATCCAGCAAAATCTTTCAAGGGAGAATTTACAGTCACAGACCTTATCTGGCTTGCAGAGCTGCCAGGCCGATATCTTCAAAACTTGGCAAGGAGTCATGGAGAGTCACGAACCAATTAAGCGAACTAATTGTCTCCTGCAAACTCCCCTCCCCTTTCGCTCTTTATTCTCTATGGGAGGGGCCATTCACCGTCTACCTGTGGCTTTACTCCAGAGTCAACCCTTGTTCCTTAGATGTTCCCTTCTGGCAGCTCTGCAATGCGCACACTGGGAACAGGCTCCAGGTGTTCTTCTGCCCCTCTAATGTCTGGCTCTGAAGGCAGCTGACAACTGTCAGACGGCCTCGACCCCATCTCTGCCTCCGACGCAGAGCACTCATCAGAGCCTTCCCCAGACTCCAGGACTGGCCCATGGTCCTCTCCAACCTCCTCACTGTCTGAGTCTGCCGCCAGCTCCGCTGGCCAGTGGCGGGCCACAACACTCAGTAAATATGCTCATTACTGAGGATTCTGGGAGTTGAAGTCCACCCATACAGACATTTTGAAAATACCAACAGAATATTGGGTGAGCCCAATTTGCATATAGCAACTTTACTATTGAAGTTGTAGTTTACAGAATTTAGTGAATGTTCACTATAGATTTTAAACGGTGTGCATTTATACACCGAGCCTGTCACAAACCTTCGTGTCCAAAATGAAAATCGTCTTCACTTTAAGTGAGCATACCTACATTTGCCAGTTGATCTCTGCACGGAGCAGCCGTTGTTCTTTTTAATTCACTGGTGATCTTCCAGGGGTTATTTTTGTGATCAAAAGAGTTTGGGGAACAATTGCGCAAGAGGTTTTCTAATCAGAGAATAAAAAAAAAAATCTCACTGCAGATAGGCCTCTTGAATCCTGGTTTGTGTATGCATGCATATATACTGGTACATATACAAACATACAAACCAGGATATAGGGAGCTTATCAACTATTGGGTTTTTTATTTTATCAAGGTGATCGCATGATGCAAAGATCCACCTGTCTGGAAAAGGTTCCGATGCTGGGAAAGGAGGAATCAAAGAGAAGAAAAGGAGGAACGCAGCAAGATGGATGAACTCAAGATACTGTACTTCAGCAATGGGGGCACCATTGGAAGACCTGAAGGAACAGGTTTGGGCCACATCAGGTGTTGGTTACCACCTTTAAAGCGCTCCATGGCATAGGACCTGGGTACCTTCAAGACCGACTTCTGCTACCAATAGCCTCCCACCGGCCAGTTAGCTCCCACAGAGAGGGTCTCCTCAGGGTGCCATCAGCCAAGTTACGTCGGCTGGCGACACCCAGGGGGAGGGCCTTCTCTGTGGGAGCCCCTGCCCTGTGGAATGAACTGCCCCCAGAAATGTGTAAGATCTCTGACCTCCATGTATTTCGCTGTGCCCTCAAGACCCTGTTCCGCCAGACCGGGCTATCAATGTAATGATTTTTAAATTGGGTTTAAATTTAAATTTTAAATTTTGGGGTTTTAAATTTGAGCCAAAATTATTTAATAATTTTAATTATTTTTAACTGATGTCTGTCTTTGTGCTTTTAATAGGCTGTACACCGCCCTGAGTCCTTCGGGAGAAGGGCGGTATAGAAATAAATTTATTTATTTATTTATTTATTTGTTTGTTTGTTTATTTATTTATTTATTTATTTATTTATTTTATCAGCATAGGGAAAAAATCCATCTACGCAGTCCTTAAAAATCAGCAATCTCAATGGCACATAATCATGTTTATTATTATTATTATTATTATTATTTATTCAATTTATATACCGCCCTTCTCCTAGTGGACTCAGGGCGGTGCACAGCCAAAACTAAAATACATAACAATACAAAATTTAAAATTAATTAAAAGAATTATATACTTTGGCCCGAATTAAAACAATGCAAATTAAAACCCATTAACAGATTAAAACTAAACAATTAATAACCATTAAAAACTAAAAAGGGGGCGGGGTTCACGCCAGCCCTGCTTGCTGGAAGAGTTTTCAGGGCACGGCGAAAGACCCGGAGATCCGATATCCTTCTTATCTCTGGGGGCAAATCGTTCCAGAGGGCAGGAGCTGCCACAGAGAAGGCCCTCCCCCTGGGGGTCGCCAGCCGACATTGCCTGGCCGACGGCACCCTGAGGAGTCCCTCTCTGTGGGAGCGTACTGGTCGGTGGGAGGCTATCGGCGGCAGAAGGCAGTCCCGCAAATACCCAGGTCCTATGCCATGGAGCGCTTTAAAGGTGGTAACCAACACCTTGAAGCACACGCGGAAGACCACTGGAAGCCAATGCAGCTCACGCAGGAGAGGTGTCACATGGGAGCGACCCCTCGCTCCCATAATCCCCCGCGCGGCCGCATTCTGCACCAGTTGGAGCCTCCGGGTACTCCTCAAGGGGAGCCCCATGTAGAGAGCATTGCAGTAGTCCAGGCGGGAAGTGACGAGTGCCTGAGTGACTGTGCGTAAGGAATAGGCACCAACTGTTCTGACCCAGTCTTCGCAGAAGCAAGAAACAGATTCCTCGCAAAAAAACCAAAAACCTCTTTTATGTACATCTTGTGAATTAACTGCATTCACCCACAAAGTCCAGGCAAGAGTCCTGCAAGGAGTTAACTTAAATCATTTTAAATCATTTTTAATTGGGTTACTGATTTTAATTTGGTATTGTATTGTGATTTGTATTGAAGTTGTCATTTTGTAAGCCGCCTTGAGTCCCTAGGGAGAAAGGCGGCATATAAATCGCAATAAATAAATAAATAACTGAAGGAATAAGCGAGAGGTCTTCAAACTTGGCAGCTTTAAGACTTGTGGACTTCAACTCCCAGTATTCTCCAGCCAGTTGTGCTGGGAGTTGAATTCTGGGAGTTGAAGTCCACAAGTCTTAAAGCTGCCAAGTTTGAAGACCTCTGCAATAGGCCTTATCAGCTGTTACGATAATTGCAAGGCTGTGAGCTCCCAGCTGGAAGGCTACAAATTAAGTCAGTTCAAATAAACCTCAATTCTGGCAAGGCAGTCTTTGTCGCACAAAACCACAATGAGCAAAAACTCCAGAAATGTGAATGGTTGTCTGCTACGACCACCACTCCCCTTTCCTCCTATTTATTCCCCAGCCAGGGAGGGGCCAGTCAGCATCCATGTTTGTTTTGCTTCCCGAGTTGACTTCTTGTCCTCCGTTGTTCACCTCTCCTATCTGCTCTGTGCATACGTGCATTTAGAACAGGCCCCAGCTGTTCTTCCTCCTCACTCATCTCTGACTCCAAAGGCAGCTGCCTCTTCGGTGGCTGGGAAATGCTGGATGGCCCTGGCTCTATCTCGTGTCCAACACTGAGCATCCATCAGAGCCTTCCCTGGGCTCCAGAACTGGCCCAAGTTCTTCCCCAACCTCATCATCATTTGAGTCTCCCGCCAGCTCCGCTGGCAGCTGACGGCCCACAACACCAACACAATTTCCTAGTAAGCTTGGAATTGTACAATTTTTAAAGCTGGTGAATTCTGGGAGTTGAACACCACACATCTTAAAATTGCTGAGATTGAGAAACACTGTTCCAAGAACTCAAATTAAAAGGAGTATCGTGGAATCCAATATGCTGCTTAATATTTCCAAAAGTGCCACTGCTCTCTCTCCCAATCTGCAACCATTCCTTTAAAAAAATACATTATTTGCCAATTTTGGACTAATATACCTGAAATATATCTGAAGGTAGGGGGAAAACTATCCTTCAGCACTTGCAAGCTGTAAAACCCAGAAATATATCCTTTTAATGATGTTAAATATGTTAAATTTATTCATCAACAATATGATTCCCAATAATAAGTGCCTTGGTGCAGCTTACAGTGACAAAAAATAAGAAAAACAACCTTCTACTAATTTTAGAATAAACTCATCATTGTAACAACAAAGGTTTTAGCAACCCATCAAACATGAGAGCTGAAAATATGGAACGAATAGAATAGATATACTCCACTTCTACTTTATTCCTGAAATGATGGTATTGTCTGATCTCTAAATATGAGATTAAAACAGTGTTTCTCACCCTCAGCGGCTTTTAAGATGTGTAGACTTCAACTCCCAGAATTCTCCCAGCCAACATGCTGGGGAATTCTGGGAGTGGAAGTCCACATATGTCAAAGTTGCTGAGGTTAGATTAAAGGTTAAGTTGAGATTGTGTGTCTCCTTCAAGGCAAAGTTGATCTAGATCAAGAAAAGGAAAAATTGATTCAGTATCTCAGAAAAGGCTTTGTCCATTCCTGCCTTTTTCTTAACATGGCTTTAAAAAAAAAGGATTTGGAGGATGATTCAACTGTTTTTTACAGGTTTCCCACTGTCCCGCAACTAAAATATTGAATGTGGCATTGTATAGTAACCAGTATCTGAAAATGGTTAATAATTTTTATTTAGTTCATTTAATAGTTGTAACTGTATTACAAATGACAGGAATTCCTCCATTTCCAAAATTTCTCTTTGCTCTGTTTCTTCCTCCATCAGCTTTCTCAATGTCTGCAATCCCCACAAACAAATGTAATCATTTGCGAATTTCCTCTAACATCCCATGTGGATGAACCGAACTTCTAACAGCCCTGATGTTTTCTTTCTGAGAAATTAATTAAATTAAAGCGATAGCCAAAACAAAGGTAACTGATCCAGGTGTTAAGATCATATCCCAAATTCAGAAATAAGGAAAAGCTCTATGGTGGACCCAGAAATTAAAACAAAGCATCAATACAGTACTTCTTCATGCTGTTGGAGAATATTTTGTTCCTCCATGAATACCCTGCAAGTAGAAAATAGGTAAAGGAAGTCCTCAACTTACAACCACAATTGAGTCCAAAATATCTGTTGCTAAGTAAGACAGTTGAGAAGTCAATTTTGCCCCGTTTTATGACCTTTCTTGCCACAGCTGCTAGTTGACTTGTGGACTTCAACTCCCAGAGTTCTTTGAGGAATCTACCTGCCTCAAGAGTTCTGCTTTCAATTTCAATGAAAATTTAAATTGTGTTACTCAGAACGCTGACATTCTACTCTCTGAGGTGTGAAGAGAAAATTGTGGTTATAGCTAGTCCTCAACTTACGACTTTCTATTGCAAAGCAGACCAGACTTTCTATTGCAAAGCAAGGCAGTTAAGCAAAGCTGGCTGAGGAATTCTGGGAGTTGAAGTTCACAAGTCTTAAAGTTGCCAAGGTTGGAGACCCCTGTTCTAGATCAACCTCCTGCTCAAGGTAGGAGATCTTATAACATCCTCGTCAAATGACTGTCTAGTCTAGGGATGGAACACCAATAACCTCCGGAGTTAAGCCCCATATGGGTGCTCTTGTGTGCAAGCAAACTGGTTGAATCATATACTTATTTTTTTTTTTCATCCTGCATGAGTTCTCTCGTGTTTCCTCAGGCTAGATTTGTATGAAAAGCTTTTCCCGCAACCCAAACACGAGTACGGTTTCTCCACTTCATGGGTTTCCTTGTGGACCACGAGAAACATTTCCTCATAGGGGATGCATTGGTTCGGTTTCTCTTTTGCACGGATCCCTGAATTTCTCATCCGGTTCATGTGCAACCTGGAACTTTCCCCACGATCCGAGAACAGATTCTCCGGTTTTCCTTTGTGGATCTTCTTGTGCCGGAGAAGGTTTGATTTCTGGATGAAGCTTTTCCCACATTCTGAACAGATGTGGAGTTTCTCCCCCATGTGGATCCTCTCATGTTTGATTAAGCTGGATTTGCTGGTGAAACCTTTATCACAGCTGAAGCACTGGTACGGCTTTTCACCGGTGTGGGTCCTCTTGTGTACAAGAGTTGCTTTATTGCTGAAGTTCTTCCCACACTTGGCACAGTTGTAAGGCTTTTCTCCCGTGTGGGTCTTTTGATGTTTTAAGAGGTTCGACCAGTTGTTAAATAATTTCCCACAGCCAGCACACTTGTATTGCTTTTCAACCATGTGTGTCTTCTCCTGCAATCCAATAAAATTGGACCTGTGGCTGAAACTTTTTCCACACGCTAGTTTATATGGTTTCTTTCTTAGATGGGCTTTCTCATGTATGACGAGCTTACATTTCAGCCTGTATCCTCTTCCACAGTGGAAGCAGGTGTCCAAATTTGATCCATTATGGGGACCCTTGGGAGCTGCAAGAAGCTTTAATTTTGGAATGATGCTTTTTCCACAGGGAGAGAAACAATATGGCTTCCTTCCCACTTGAGGACTTTTGTGTCTGAGGAGAGCTAACCTAGAACCGAAGTGTTTCCCACCGCCAGAGCAGGAATACAACTTCTCCTCTTGCTGTACGCTTTCCTGTCTGCTAAAACTTGTTTTATCAACAAAGCTTTTCCCACAATATGTTTTCACTCTTGTGTGGCTTCTTTGGTGGATCACAAGGCTTAAGTTGTGATGGAATCTCTTCCCACACTTCGAACACTCATAGGGTTTCTCTTCCTTATGCGTCATCTCATGGACGAGAAGGTGCAACCTTTGAAGGAACCGCTTCCCACAGTCTGCGCATTGATAGGGTTTCTCGCCCATATGGATCCTCTCGTGTATCCGGAAGTTGGACCACTGAATGAAACCTTTCCCGCAGTGCTCACACCGATAAGGCCTTTCTCCCGCTTCCATTTTTTCGTGCCTGAGGAGCGCCAATTTGTGACGGAAACTCTTCCCACATTCGGAGCATGTGTACGGCTTCTCTCCCGTGTGGGTCCTCTCATGCCTGGTCAAGATGGACCTCTGGCTGAAACTCCTCCCACATTCTGTGCATTTATACGGCTTCTCTCCCGTGTGAGTTTTCTCGTGTCAAACAAGGCTGGATCTCTGCGTGAAGTTTTTCCCACAATCGGAACACTGATGAATTTTCTCCCCCGTGTGGCTTCTTTCATGGATGAGAAGGCTTAAACTGTGATTGAATTTCTTACCGCATGTTGAACATTCATGGGATGCCTCCTGCTTATGGGTCATCTCGTGGACAAGGAGATGCCACCGCTGGACAAAACTTTTCCCACAATCAGAGCACAGGTACGGTTTCTCGCCCGTGTGGATTCTCTCGTGGATGAGAAAGTTTGACTTCTGAATAAAACCCTTCCCACAGTGTGAACATTCGTAGGGCTTTTCCCCAGCCTCCATCTTTTCATGCCTCAGGAGTGCTGATTTGTGGCGGAAATTTTTCCCACACTGAGAGCATTTATATGGCTTCTCTCCCATATGGGTCCTCTCGTGTCGGGTCAAGATCGATCTCTGACTGAAGCTCCTTCCACACTCCAAACACCGATATGGTTTCTCTCCAGTATGGGTCTTCTTGTGTCTGACAAGGCTGGACCTCTGCGTGAAGCTTTTCCCACAATCGGCACATTTATTCTCCTTACTTCCCGCGTAGCTCTGTGTCAGCTCCTCTTCTGTGGGATAAACAGAAAATCACAATGTGAAAATAAGCAAAGGAAGTCACTGCAAATAAATTCAGGATCGAGTATATCACGTGTATTCTATGTCAACTCTGAAGCAAACCTGGCTGAAGCCATCTTGTGCTGCCTCACTGTTGCCACGAAGCCTGAGAGGGGGAAGGGAGAGGGGGAAGTAGATAGCCCAGCTAACAGTCAAAACAAAAAGTTTTCCTGTGGGAACCAAGGTCATCATATCAGGTAGATGTTGAAGGAGAAGAGGAGCCTGCTATCCATCTTCATTGGACAATGTGACAGATGAAACCTGGGAGGGGGGATTTTTAGTCTTTTAATTAGGTGAAAACCGCGGGAACTGTTAGAGTTGGTTTTCACCGGCTCTGCTGATATGATGTATCCAACATTCTCTGAGGAATCTACCTGCCTCAGAGTTCTACTTTCAATTTCAATGGGAGGTTACTTGGAACGCTGACATTCTACTCTCTGAAGTGTGAAGACGAGAAAATTGTGGTTATAGCTAGTCCTCAACTTACGAGTACAATTGTGACCAGACTTTCCGTTGCAAAGCAAGGCAGTTAAGCGACTCACTCCAATTTTATGACATTTTATGTCACGGTTATTAAGTGACTCACTATGGTTGTTAAGTGAATCATTCAGTTCTTAAGCGAATCCAGCTCCCCCCTCCCCCCAATTGACTTTGCTTGTTGAAAACTGGCTGGACTTTGAACGTCCGTACGGTTCCCTCTTCCTTATGCATTGTCTCATGGATGAGAAGATGCGACCTTTGACCGCTTCCCACAGACCGTGCATTAATAGGGTTTCTCGCCCATATGGATCCTCTCGCAAATGGTGATCACATGATCTCCCCGACATGGCAACCATCCTAAGTACGTGCCAGTTGCCAAGCACTTGAATGTTGATCATGTGACCATGGGGATGCTAAAATGGTGGTAAGCACAACAACCAATTACTTGCCTTTTTCATTGATGTTGGAACTTTGAACAGTCGTTAAATGAATGATTGTAAATTGAGGACTACCTGTATATTCTTTTACAGTCTACTGTCTGGTGTTTCTATTTTCCAAGTTCACACCACTGAGTAGAAAACTTCAGGTGTCCTCCTCAGTGGTGGGTTTCAGAATTTTTACTACCAGTTCTCCGAACTACTCAAAATTACTGCTACCGGTTCTCCAGAACTGGTCAGAACCTGCTGAAACCCACCTCTGGTCCTCCTCAAGTATGAAGTATGCCTATGTATTTATTTAATTAAACATATATACACATATGTATATATGTATATGTATATGTGTGTGTGTATGTATACATATATATATATAAATATAATATGTGTATATATTTATATACACAGTGACTCAGGCAGTTAAAAATCCACAATTTAATCCTGTGGTAGCAACAGGATTATGTTTGTCAATTATTTGCAGAAGTTGAAAATTAGGCTGTTCAGTCCTACAGTTGTTCTCTGAGGGTGAAATGTTTAAAACTATCTACATGAAGTCTTCAGGTTTGACAAAGGAAAAATAAATACCTTGTTTCCTCGAAAATAAGACCTCCCCGGATAATAAGCCCAATCAGGCTTTTGACCACATGCGCTAAAATTAGCCCTCCCCCGATAATAAGCCCTCCCCAGAAATATTTAAACATATGCACAGCCAGTCCCCGCCATTTCCTCTGGTTCCTTGCTGTGCAAACAACATGAGGTGAGGAGGTGAGGCCGGGGGGGGGGTGGTGGTGGAAGGGAGGGGGGAACATGCCCCACGCACTCCACATATCCTTACCTAACGGCCACTCCCGCAACCCTAGCCACCATGCCCCTTTGTTATGGTAATGGCCACTGCAAAAGCCATTAGCAAAGAACAGGGAAGCGGCAGCGGCGATGGGACATCCAGTCGCAGTGATGTGGCTGGGCCGATGGCATGGTACAGAGTCCTGGGAAGCATGGCTGGAAGCGTGTGCACGGCCTCAGGGGCGAACAGCTGACGAGCGGCTGTGTCAGTAGCAGCCATGAGGTAATCATGCTCATCGCCTCCTGCACCTCAAAAATAATAAGACCTCCCCAAAAATAAGGCCAAGCACTTATTTTGTGGGTCAAAAACAAATAAGACTCTGTCTTATTTTCAGGGAAACATGGTATGTACTTGGGCACAAAAACTAAGAATATAGCCAAATCAGGTGCATTGGAAACTTGCGACGAAGCAAATAGAAAATGTGAACAACAATACGATACATAAATATCCGGGATCCAGATAGAAAGAATAATAACTTTATAATAACTCATTATAAAGCTCGTCTGAACTTGTATTACTTTGCTGGTTCTAACAGCCATTACTGGCAGGCCTTCATAGACAGTGTTCCTTCAATCTTGACCTCAGTTCACAGCGACAATAAGACAGGCAGTAATAAAAGCAATTTTTTACTCCAAGTAAAGGAAATCCGGTAAAAACTGTTGAATTGCTTCTCTACATAATTTTTGTTTCTGCAATCCTGGAAGCTGATGTTTCCTCACCTTCTTTCTGATGACATAGTGATGCATTATTTCAAGATCTAGCCATCTTGTGAAATAAAAATTTCTTACCTGAACGAGAAGCTGGGAAGGCCCCATTTCCTTCCGAAGCCTGGCGATACAGCACCCACTGACCTTCCTGTTCTTCCTTCTTTATGATCACAACAGGAAGCTCTGCTCAGAGAAATGAGACAGTTGCAGTGATCAGACATTTTGCCAAAGTCAAAAGTGTGTCTTCTTTGATTGCCTTGTCATCCTTATAACATTCTTTTCCTGACATCTTGTTATGTACAGGTAGTCCTTGACCTACGACCAGTGGTGAAATCCAATTTTTTTAACTACCGGTTCTGTGGGCGTGGCTTGGTGGGTGTGGCAGGGGAAGGATACTGCAAAATCTCCATTCCCTCCCCACTCCAGGGGAAGGATACTACAAAATCCCCATTCCCACCCCACTCTGGGGCCAGCCAGAGGCGGCATTTGCCGATTCTCCAAACTACTCAAAATTTCCACTACCGGTTCTCCAGAACCTGTCAGAACCTTCTGGATTTCAGTTTACAAAGTCAGCATATTGCCCTCAACAATCTGGGTCCTCATTTTACCCACCTTGGAAGGATGGAAAACTGAGTCAAGTTTGAGCCAGTCAGGATCGGACTCCTGGCAATGAGCTAGCCTGCAATGCTGCATTCTAACCCCTGCGCCACCACAACTCTTTTGGAAGATCAAAGTGTTCAAGCACTGCAGAATTCCATTGGGGTAATTCCTAAAAGTTGAATGGCCAGAATATGGGCCAGGCGCATGTGAGAAAAGCGTGCATGCGCAAATCATATGCGTGGAAGGCCGGCCACGTGTGCAGACAGAACCAGTGATAAAGGTAAGTGAAACCCATCCCTGATCTTCTTGCCTCTTTATTCATTTCTACAAGAAACTGTTGCCTTTGCAATGAGGGAGAAGATTTCTAACGATTTGAGATGAACTGGACTTCCCTTCTTACCTGGAGTGTTATTCGTTGTAGTTTCACTTTCTTGGCCAGGTGAGAGCAACGCTTTCCTTTCTTGTTCCGCGTTTCCTGACAGCCATTTCTCCTCTCCTTGTTCCAATTTTATTATTACATCGGGGAACTCTGGGAAAAACAAAATATATGCCTCAATGAGTCAACAGAGTGATATTCTTTGGGGAGAGGAGAATCAGGAAATTCTTGATTGTTCTCTGTGGCAGTTTGTAGTTTTTTCCACAAGAAAAAAGGGTGTTAAACTCAAGGCCATTCTTCATATGTTTTAGCCTCCAGTCCCTTAATCATCTTTGTTGCTCTTCTCTGCACTCTTTTTAGAGTCTCCACATCTTTTTTTACACCATGGTGACCAAAACTGAATGCAATATTCCAAGTGTTGCCTTACCAAGGGATTATAAAGGGGTATTAACACTTCACGTGATCTTGATTCTATCCCTCTGTTTATGCAGCCTAGAACTGTGTTGGCTTTTCTGGCAGCTGCTGCACACTGCTGGCTCATATTTAAATGGTTGTCCACTAGGTATTTAGAGGTAAGGCATGTGTAGTTGCATGGGGGTGGGTGAAGAGATTGTTGCTAAAACAACAGATTGGAGGAATGCCTTTGTTTGGAATAACAGAATTGGGAGGGACCTTGGAGGTCTTCTAGTCCAACCCCCTGCTCAAGAAGGAGACCCTGTAGCACCATTTCAGACAAGTGACTGTGTTATGTCTGCAGTTCAGTAAATGGGGGCCCTCTGAAAATAGTAATAATAGAACATCTGGATGACAGTGAGACAGAAAAGCAGAAAATCTTAAAAAAAAAAAATCCTTGGGTTTCTAGAGCCCGTAGTTTGGCCTGCATTCAACAATGCAATCCTTCAGCAATGAACTCCAACTCAACATCAGAAAACTGACAGAGGACAAACTTTCCCCCACACCAGGAGTGAAATCCAGAGGTTCTAACAGGTTCTGGAGAACCAGTAGCGGAAAGTTTGAGTAATTCGGAGAACCGGCAAATACTACCTCTGGCTGGCCCCAGAGTGGGGTGGGAATGGAGATTTTGCAATATCTTTCCCCTGGAGTGGGGTGGGAATGGAGATTTTGCAGTATCTTTCCCCTGGAGTGGGGTGGGAATGGAGATTTTGCAATATCCTTCCCCTGGAGTGGGGTGGGAATGGAGATTTTGCAATATCCTTTCCCCAGGAGGGGAGGGAATGGAGATTTTGCAGTATCTTTCCCCTGGAGTGGGGTGGGAATGGAGATTTTGCAATATCCTTCCCCTGGAGTGGGGTGGGAATGGAGATTTTGCAATATCCTTCCCCCAGGAGGGGAGGGAATGGAGATTTTGCAGTATCTTTCCCCTGGAGTGGGGTGGGAATGGAGATTTTGCAATATCCTTCCCCTGCCACGCCCACCAAACTACACCCACAGAACCGGTAGGGAAAAATTTTGGATTTCACCCTGCCCCGCACCCAGCCATCAATCAATCAATCCATCAATCCGTGCATATGAGAGAAAATTGTGGATTAGGGAAACTGGACCCCTTTTTTATGCATTAATCCTTATGCATTAATTCAGCATCGCTGGGGGGGGGGGAGGCCGCGCTGCAAAAGGAGACCCCCGGATTCCGCCTAGGGATTTACGCCTTTTTTCCCTTTTTTTTTTTGGTGGAACCTCGCTCGCTTCTTTCCTCGTTCCTCCCATGTGTTTATTCTCTTTTTTTTCCCCCTCCCATGGCCCCCCTTTCCCCTTCCCTCCAACTCACCCGCTTCTTGCAACCTCGCCATGGCCGGATCTGCAAAGCTCAGGATCCTGCAAGATCGCGCAAGCCAGATCCAAAGCCTCAAGCGCGGCGTGGATGCAACCCAAAATCTCTTTTTTGGAGTGGGGGTGGGGCACTTTTTCTCCACCTCTCAGATCTTTGCCCGTCTGGTCCTGTCTAGGATTGGCTGCTCGCTCCGTTTAACCCAGTGTTTCTCAACCTTGGTAGCTTGAAGATGGGTGGACTTCAACTCCCAGAATCCCCCAGCCAGCAGCGCTGGCTGGGGGATTCTGGGAGTTGAAGTCCACCCATCTTCAAGCTACCAAGGTTGAGAAACACTGGGTTAACCCCTTCGGCGTTTACGAAATCGAGGGACCGGGTGAGACATTGCTTCTTGTGGGGAAAAACCAGGACCAGGACTGGGCAGAAGGAAGGAAGGGAAGGCTGTATAGCTGAATATCACCGCAGCCGCCTCCAGCACCGCACAGGTGGGTGAAAGAGTCTCTCTCTTGACCTCAGTTCGTGAAAATTTATTTATTCAATTTGTTTGCCTGACTAGCTTGTCGATCAGCAAGGTCGGCGGTTCGAAACCCTAGTACAGGTCTCCTGCGTGAGTAGCGGGTTGGAATAGATGACCTCCAAGATCCCTTCCAACTCTGTGACTGTTTAATTTAATTTAATTTTAATTACTCATATTTCTATGCCGCCCAACTCCCAAGGGACTCTGGGCGGCTTACAACAGAAATAATACAAACAGTGAACATAATTTTTTTTAAAAAAAACATTATAAAAGCATTTTAAAAACGTTAAAAACACATGCACACCATTCATGGCTGGATCTCACCAGATCGCAAGAGTGGGATCAACGGCCCCAGGCCTGCCGGAAAAGCCAGGTCTTCACCGCTTTTCGGAAGGCCAATAGGGTGGGGATGGTCCGGACCTCAGGAGGTAACTGGTTCCAGAGAGCTGGGGCAGCCACAGAGAAGGCCCTCTCCCGCGGGCCCGCCAGCCGGCACTGTTTAGTTGACGGGACCCGGAGGAGACCAACTCTGTGGGATCTTACCCGTCGCTGGGAGCTATGTGGTAGAAGGCGATCTCGAAGATAGCCTGGCCCTGAGCCATGTAGGGTTTTAAAGGTAATAACCAACACCTTATAATTCATCCATCTCACCTGGAGATAACTCTGAGTGGTTTATAATATTAAAAACACAAAAAACAGAGTTTGTATTCAATAAAATCATTGAAATCCATTTATTCGAACTGCATCCTCCTGCCAAAGTACAGGTAGTCCTCAATTTACGACCACAGATGAGCCCAACATTTACTAGTATGTTGCTAAGTGAGAAATTTGTTAAGTGAGTTTTGCCCCCTTTTATGACTTTTCTCGCCAGGTTGGTTAAGCGAATCACTGCAGTTCTTAAATTAGTCACACCGGTTGTGAAGTGAATCTGGCTTCCCCACTGACTTTGCTTGTCAGAAGGTCGCAAAAGGGGACCAAGCGATTTGAGACACTGCAACCGTCATAAATGTGAGTCAGTTGTTAAGCATCCGAATGTCAATCACGTGACCACGGGGATGCTGCAACAGTCGTAAGTGTGAAAAATGGTGATAAGTCACTTTTTTTAGTACTGTTATAACTGATTGCTTCTTGTGGGGAAATGAAGAATTGTAAATCAAGGACTACCTGTATACCCATCTTGGCCCAATCTCTTTAGCATGAATTTGAATACTTTTGACTCAAAATGGATTTTAATAATTTTAAGCCTAAATAATGACTGTCAGTTTGGCACTGGATTAGGGAAAACTGAGTTCTAATCTTAGTTTAGGACTAAGTTTAGGAAGAAGGCACCAAGGCAAATCGCTTCTGAAAAATGTTGCCGAGAAAACTTCAGGAACCTGCCCAATGTAATCACCAGGAGTCAAGACTGATTCAAAAACTTAAAATAAATTATTCAATTTCCTGACAGTGAGAACAATTAATCAGTGAAGTTGTGGGTGCTACAACACTGGAAGTTTTTAAGAGGAGATTTGACAACCATTTGTCCGGAATGGTATAGGGCAGTGATGGCTAACCTTTTTGCTGTCATGTGCCAAAAGTGGAGGGAGAGCAGGGGGGTTGTGTGCGCATGTGCCCATACCCATAATTCAAAGCCCCCCCACACCCTCACGCATGCGCGCATGACCTCCCCATGCTGCCCCCGCTTTTGGCAAGTGATGACACGGTGGGCCCAGTAGGCTCATTTTTCACCCTCCCCAGGCTCCAGAGCCTTTCTAGGAGCCTGGGGATGGCAAAAATGGCCTTTCCCACCCCCTCGGAGGGCCTCCAGAGGCCGTTTCTCAACTTCCGGTGGGCCCGGAAGGCCAAAAAATCATGCGCACTGGAGCTGAGCTAGGGCAATGCTCGCGTGCCCACAGATATGGCTCTGCGTGCCACCTGTGGCACATGTACCATAGGTTTGCCATCACGGGTATAGGGTCTAGAAGACCTCCAAGGTCCCTTCCAATGCATGAAAGATTATATCTATATATTTCTTATATCTCTTATCTCGGAGATATAATCTAGATAGATAGATAGATAGATATAGAAGAGAGAGAGAGAGATGGATGGATGGATGGATAGATAGTAGAGATAGCTAGCTAGAGATAGTAATAGCTAGCTAGCTAGCTAGCTAGCTAGCTAGCTAGATAGATAGATAGCTAGCTAGCTAGCTAGATAGATAGATAGATAGATAGTTCCAAGCCGGGAGGAAGGCACTGGAAATAAAAGGGGTGGCTGGAGGCTGATTGGAAAGTGC
This sequence comes from Pantherophis guttatus, assembly GCF_059756535.1. NCBI lineage: Eukaryota > Metazoa > Chordata > Lepidosauria > Squamata > Colubridae > Pantherophis > Pantherophis guttatus. The sequence goes on along the minus strand of NC_142064.1, from coordinate 261,791,480 downwards.
CCCCATTTATTGATGAAGCAGAACCTTCTGGGTCAGCTGAACAACTGGTTTTTCTTGTACATCCGGCTTTTATACAATTTTTACAGCATTCTGTAATCTGGAGGCTTGCATTGTGTGTTTGATTGGTATATTATTTGATTGGTTTTACTTATTTGGCAAAGGCTTATGATGGGTCTTAATTGTTAGTTCCTTTGTCCTAATCCTGTTATCTATTGCCTCTAGCCTGCCCTTCTTAATGGACCAGTATTGTTTCCACTTTTCTTAATGGAGTTGAGATCATGTCCTGTCTTTTCTTAATCCCATCTTAATTCCTGAAGGTGTTTGTGAATAGATTAGCCCAGTCTTTCTGAATGGATTACCAAATCTGCATTTCTAAAAGCTGGCCTTCTCAGTTTCTGCTTGGGGAAGGGAGACTGAGGCTGGTTTCTGTCTCCCTTAACATTTTTTTTTTTCATTTCTCATTTAGGGGAAATATTCTATCCTGCCCTTTTAAAATTTCCCAAAATATTTCATTCTTCTAGGAGGGGGGGGGGCTTCCTACAGTTGATAGTTGATAGTGGGGGGGGGGAGAAATCCGGGAAGAGGAGGAGGCGGGGAAGGAGGCACGTGATCAAAACAACAACAAAGGGCCAACTGTGGGCAAAAGGGAAGGGCGCGCGAGCTTCGGGGGCGGCGCGCGAGCATGCTCGGGACCGAAAGAGGCGGCGCGCGCCCTCCCTCCCGCCCTCCCTATCATAAGAGGCCCCTCCCTTTCGCTTCCTTCCCCTCCGCTTCCCTTTCTTCTTCCTCCCAGCTCTGTTTATTCGGCCAGCCCTGCCCGGGGCCCTTCTCCCGCCCGCCGAATCGCCTGGCGGAGCCCTGCGAAGTGCGAAACCCCGCGTGCGAGGTATGGACTTTTCCCCTTTCCACCCTCCCCCCACCTCCCCTCCCAAAAAAGTCACTTGCAAGAGGTCCATGCGAAGGGGGGGGGGGTTCCTCTGCACGAAGCCCCTGTGCCTGCATGGAGGGGTGGGGGGTGGGGTGAGGGGGAAGAAGAGAGTCAGTCCCCCCACCCTTTCAGTTTTTAAAATTGCAATGCAACAAGCCGTCCCGAATGCCGATCTTGCAAAAAGTAAGTCCGCCTTCCCAGGTGTCCGATGGCGAATCGGGGGGTTCGGTTCTCGGTTTGTTGGTTTTTTGTTATCCCGGGGTTCGATCTTGTTCCCCAACGTGGATTTGGTCCAAAGGAAACAAAGCCCCCCCCCCACCCTGATTCTGCACCCCTTGGCAGTGCGCTTTCTCCTCCTTTCCCTCCCTCCCTACCTTCTGCAGCGCTTTTGGAGAATGGGCATTGTAGTCTCTGGGCAAGTGCCTCGGCTCTAACGAGGAGAGGACTTCATATCCCATCAGCCCCCCCCCTTCTTTCTCTTGCATGCCTTCTCCGCCTCTTTTGCCCTCTTGAGGATTTGGGTTCAGAAGCGCAAATTCGCTTTTTTTTTTTTTTAATTTGATTTATATGCCGCCCTTCTCCGGAGACTCAGGGCGGCTTACAATGCGTTAAGCAATAGCCTTCATACTTTTGTATATTTATACAAAGTCAGCTTATTGCCCCCACAAACTGGGTCCTCAATTTACCTACCTTAGAAAGGATGGAAGGCTGAGTCAACCTTGAGCCTTGGAGAGATTCGAACCAATTATTGCAGTACAAGAGCCGGGTCAGCTTTGTTCTGGAATTTGGCAATCTCTTGGTGAAATCCCAGGATGTTTGCATGTCTGCAACAAAAGCGGCATTATAAATCATCCAGATGTTGGCCAGTTCGGTAAAATTAATCTTCGGTGTCGAATTAATTAGGGCAGTTGCATTGTTTGCTGTGGGATGCTCTTATTTAGAGAAACTTACCTTCCTCCCTCCTAAAACATGGGCCAAATTTTCTCATGCAAAAAATGCAGATAGTATTCGATTTACGACCATAATCTGAACCAGACCCAAAAGTGGTTTTTTTTCCCCCAAGAAGCATTTGGACTTTCTGGTTTTTCTTTGAAAGTCCAATTGCCTCATTAAAAAATGAGGCAATTGTGGCAACCGTGACCTGGATGACTGAGAATCTCCATAGACAAATCTGAACCAGAATTTCCATCATAAATTAAGATGGTTGTAAACTGAGTATCACCTGACTTTATGACTATTTTTATCATGGTCATAAAGTGGATCACTGCAGTTAAGCAAATTATTTGGGGGTTAGGTGAATCCAGCTTTGGATGAAAATAGAAAGTTGCAAATTGCGATCTCTGAACGCACAGCACGTCATAAATGCAAGCTTTGATGCCAAATGCTTGACTTGTGATCACACATGACCCACAGGGGTGTTACGATGGTCATAAGTGCGAGGACAAGATTTGTTTTGTAGTTTTGGAAAACTGCAGTACAAGGAAGTGTGATTTTGTCAGTCAAAGTGTGTTATCACTTTGGGTAGGTTTGAGGAGAAAGATTGCTGTACAATAAAAAAGATGAAATGGAAGAAAGGCAGTGCCGAACAAACAAATATAAATATATTAAGATAAAGAATGAATTGTTTAAGAATAAAAGAGAATAAATATGAATAAACAGTAAAGTTAGAATTTAGGGACAAATGAAGATGGTGTTTATGTATGCAAGTATAGAAATATTGAGATATGTTTAAAAAAGAAAAGAAAAGGGGGAAAGACGATTTTGGCAAGAATTGTAACTGAGTATTTGAATTTGATTAATTGCATAAGATAAGAAACGGCCAACACTGTTAAAAAAAAAAAAGATGTGGGTGAATGTGGGAGAGGAGAAAAAACCCAATAAAACTTGTTTAAAAAAAATGTGTTATCAGGCCACATTTTTAGGCAAATGATCGGGTACCTACTTCTATATGTCAGGGTTTTTTTTTGCTGTAAATCTGTGAGCAGGTGAAATGCTACTAAATACACGTCCTCGAATTACAACCACAATTGAGAGCAAAATTTTTGTTGTTAAGACAGTTGTTAAGTGAGTTTTGCCCCGTTTTACAACTTTGATTGCCCCAGTTGTTAAGTAAATCACTACAAACATAGCTGTTAAGTGAATCTGGTTTCCCTCATTGACTTCGCTTGTCAGAAGGTCACAAAAGGAGATCACGTGACCCTGGGACACTACAGTCATCATAAATATGAGCTAGTTTGCCAAGTGTCTGAATTTTGGTCATGTAACCATGGGAATGCTGCAATGGCTGTAAATGTAAAAAATGGTCATAACTCGAGCTGTTCAGAGCTGTTGTAACTTCAAACGGTCACTAAATGATGCAAAGGTGCTTTTTCAGTTGCAGTTTCAGTTTATTTAGATTTATATACTGCCCTACTCCCGAAGGACACAGGGCGGTGAACAGCCAAGATAAAACACATACAATATAAAATTTAAAAACAATTTAAAACATTAAATAAATTTGACCCAAACTAATTAAAATACCCCTGTTTTTTAAAAACAAATTAAACTTAAACAATTAAAAAGAAAAAAAAATAAATTAAAAAGAGTTAAGCCAGCCCAGCTTGTTGAAATAAAAGAGGCAACTGGACTTTCTTGTGTTCTTTGAAGACGTTTCGTTTCTCATCCAAGAAGCTTCTTCAGAGTCAGAACTGAAGAAGCTGCTTGGATGAGAAGCGAAATGTCTTCAAAGAAAAAAACAAAGTCCAGTTGCCTCTTGAAAAAGCACCTTTGGGACAACTATGACCTGGATGACTGAGAATCTCCATAGATGGTCACTAAATGAACCGTCGTAAATCAAGGACTACCTGTATTCCATAGCTATTTTGGGAACTGACCCAATTGCACATAGCCTTTAAATGAATGAAGATGGTATGCTTTACAACGTAGCTACAGAGATGTCATCCTTGCTGAAATAGGAGATTTCCTTCTCTTATTTTTGTTTATTTTGGTAGATTGCTATCTATAGCACTATCCTAAATACCAGGACTGTTGCATTGCTCACTCGGGCTCTAAATGTAGATCTTTATGCAGCCAAAATGACATCATCCACATACAGAAAGGAGCATCACTAAGCTCTGAGAAAAACAAAAATCAGAGGGATGAGAGGAAAAAAATGGAGCAATGTGAGCGATATTTAATAAATTAAAAGATTGTGTTCATTCTCTATTAGAAATACATGGGGGCTTCCCTTTTACATTCATTTTAATAACTTTATAATGTAGTTACATTTTATTGTATTATGATTACTGTATTTTTATTTCAATCGACTACATTCCACTAAAATAATTAAAAGAAAAAGTGTGCAGTATTACTAAAATACTTCTGTGAGGGATGATGACGATGATTTTTTATTCATATTTCACCTTTATTATTTTGTCACCTTTTTTATTTTGATAAATAACTGAAGGTGGCAAACACGGGACTAGAATTCACTGTCTCCTAGTGGTTGGCCTAAACCCAGCCTGCCTTCATGCCTAAGGCGGGGCCTAAACCCACAGTCTCCGGGCTTCTAGCCTGGTGCCTCGCTCATTAGAACAAACTGGCTTTCTGATGATGATTTATATCAGTGCTTCCCAAATGTGAGTAAATTACTCAAAATAAGGTAAATCTAATTTTTCTTTGTGTAATGACCCAAACCCATTCCCCATCACAATAGGGATATTCAAATTGACTTAAAAGTATAGTAAACAATATTCAAAAATTTCCCAGAGTATTCCTATTGGGATGAAAATCCACAAAATTGCCATGAAAGGTGCATTTTCCAAATGTGGTAATCAATTGAAATGACATAAAGATCATTCAATGATACCGTTTTTATTACACAAGTAGTCCTTGAATTATGACCAAGTTATGATGGTGCTGAAGGAAAGATCTTAAATTTGTCCTCAAGTTTGATAAGACTGATAAAAGATTTTAGGGAATGAAGGCAGCGTTTGGGAAGCATTGATTTACAACTGTCCCACTCCTAGAAACTTTGGTGATTTGCAAAGTCCAAAATACAGTTTAAAGCCAGACCTGAGAACAGAGCCAGGTTTTCAAAGATTTACGAAGCAACTACAGCTTCTGAAAATTCGTGCTTCTGTAACCATGGCCTTAATCTTTTAGAGGCAAGTGGATCTCAACATGAGACATGGTGCAAAGATTGAATGGACGGTGCCTTTTGTCTTTCAGATGCCGGTGAATTTCAAAGAAGTTGCTATGTATTTCCCAGAGGATCAAGGACTATTACTGGATGCAGGTCAAAGGAGTCTCTACGAAAGTGGCATGCAAGAGAACGGTAGGTGGTACTAACTAGAAATACTTTAGAACAGTCTATTTCAACCTTGGCTACTTTAAGATGTGTAGACTTCAGTTCCCAGAATTCCCCAGCTAGCTTATGCTGGCTGGAGAATTCCACATTGAAGTCCACATATCTTAACATAACTGAACTTGAGAAACATTGAACTACTGTATTTTTCAGAGTATAAGATGCACCGGAGTATAAGACGCACCTTAGTTTTTGGGGAGGAAAATAAGAAAAAGGCTGATTGGCAGGTGGATCGGCCTCCCGGAATACCCCCAATCAGCTGTTCCCAGAGGTGTATTTTAGCAACAGGTTCCTTGGTTGTGAGCTCTGTGCCTTGCTTTTTTTTTCTGTCCCTGAAAGCCTTCGAAACAGAACTTCAGAAAAAAAGCCTCTGAAGCTCTGTTTGGGGGCTTCTTTTCTGAAGCTTCGTTTCTGATGCTTTTTTCAGCCTCTGAAACCTCCGTTTTAGAAGCTGGGCGGGGCTACATTCAGAGTATAAGACACACCCAGATTTTCACCCTCTTATACTCTGTCTTATACTCTGAAAAATACGGTACCGAATTGCACATCATCTGCTCCTAATTTGAGCTTTTGACTGATCTATTATGGAACCAACAAGCCAAATTTTCTTGGAACTAAAAAAACAGGATGAAAGTTACTACTGGCAATACCTATAAAAGGTAGAATGAAAAAACTCTGATGTTACGTAGTTTTAGTAATGAAACACCTGAAGACAAAAAAAAAACCAACCTCAGAGAGCACCAAGGACCCTCAGTGAAAAAATCTAGAATATCCAATCTTAGAAAATCAGTGTGACTGTTCTAAGAAATGTAACCCACATGGTGGGGACCAAGGACACATCCTGAAAAATAATCCTTGTAGAAACAGGTTAGCAAAAATTAATTCCTCTTGAAGGATTTTCTTTTCCAGCCTGCTGGGATTATGTTCATATACCAATTGTTTGTTTGTTTGTTTTATTTAGCAGGTGATGGGCAGATCCATGAGGAGAAGGAAGATGTGTCAGGGCAAAACTATCACCAAAATCAACAAATTGGAACATCTCTGGGAGAGCCAACGGTGAAACATCTCAACGCAGAGAGGCAGCGACAATACCATTTAGCAAAGAGAAGAGAGAGCTCTGCGGCTTACACCCAGGTCCCCCAGCCTCCGGGCCAAGGTGCACCTGGAAAGACCAGGCGCAGATCCAAGATCCCAAGAACCTGTAATGAATGTGGGAAGACGTTCGCTCAGGCTTCCAACCTCTTGGCCCATAAACGGATCCACACGGGCGAGAAGCCCTATAAGTGCATCCACTGCGGGAAAAGCTTCACCGAAAGGTCGAATCGTAACCGGCATCAGAGGACCCACTCGGGACAAAAGCCCTACAATTGTCTCGACTGCGGAAAGAGCTTCAGCTTCAGGTCCGACCTCATCCGACATGGGATCACCCACACGGGAGAGAGGCCATACAAATGCTCGGATTGTGGGAAAAGCTTCAGCCATGCCTCAACCCTCATTCGGCACGAGAACATCCACACGGGGGAGAAACCCTACTCCTGCGCAGACTGCGGGAAATGCTTCACCCAAAGCTCATCTCTCCTGGCGCATAAACGGCTGCACACCGGAGAGACGCCATTCATCTGCCCCGTTTGTGGAGAAAGCTTCAACTGGAAGTCGCATCTGGTGACGCACCAGCGGACCCACACTGGGGAACGACCGTACAAGTGCGGCAAGTGCGAGAAAAGCTTCATCGAGAAATCCAAACTGAACAGGCATCAGAGGACCCACGCGGAGAAGAAACTGTATGGATGTGGGGAGTGCGGGAGAATCTTTAGCCTCCGATCCAACCTGGCTCGGCACGAGACCACTCACCGAGTGGGGAACGCCTACACCTGTTTGAGCTGCGGGAAAAGTTTCAACCAGGCGGCGAAACTGATGCGGCACGAAAGGATCCACACGGGAGAGAAGCCCTATTCCTGTTCAGGCTGTGGGAAAAGTTTCAGCCAGACCTCCGAACTCCTGCGGCACGAAAGGATCCACACCGGAGAGAAGCCGTACAAATGCTCGGCCTGCGGGAAGTGCTTCAACCGCAAATCACACCTCAGCACTCACGAGGCGACCCACTTAGCTGACGTGCCGCGTGGAGGGCTACAAAGCAGGACAGTCTACGACAGCAGCTCACTCTTTATTGCAGGGCTGAGTCCCCACCAGCAGACCCACGCAGAGGGCCAGGCGTATCCGGGCTCAGAAAGTGAAAAAGATTACAGCCACAGTTCGATCTTTATTGCGGGGCTGAACCCCAGCAGGCCCACACAAGTAGGGGACCAGCTGTATGAATGGCCCAACAGCGAGACAAGCTATGGCCATTGTTCACTCCTAATCACTGGAATCAATCCACAGGAAGGCACCCAGGCAGAGGAACCGCTCTTTCAATGTCTGGATAGAGAGACCAGCTACACCCGAAGCCCCTTGTTTAAAAGCATCATGAACACACGCCAGGTGGTCCTTTCAGGAGGCCAACCGATTGACTGCCTGGACCGCGAGAAGAATTACAGCGACCCGTCGCTTTTCCAGAAAGAGGAGAAACTGTTTAAATGTCCCGAATGTGGAAAGAGCTTCAACTGGCAGTCTCATTTCACCAGGCACAAAAGAATTCACACGGGAGAAAAGCCGTACTGTTGCACGGACTGTGGGAAAAGTTTCAACCGCAGGTCACACCTCGTTCGACACAGCAGGACCCACAATGGACTGAGCCTGTACTCTCCGGCTGTTGAAGAATCCTCAGTTCAGGACCTTATTTTCTTAAACCCAAGTGAATCAGTGCAGGAGAAAACTGATTAACACACAGACTGGGGGGTCTTCCTTTATAGCTCGCACGAGGTTACAGCCTGAAAACCTCACAATCCTGTCTGCTGAACCCACTCAGGAATAAATGTTGTGAAGGTTCAGTACAGGATGAAGTATTAAAGAACTCGTCCCAGGGAAAAGCTGTGTATTGGGCAACTTAGTAGTAAAACATTAGTTCTCACTAGGCCCAAATGCCTGTGGCAAGAAAACGGTGGGCTTAGCTCTTATGAATAATAGAATTGATAAAACTGTTCCTAACATGAGAGGTCGCACGGAGGTTTTTCCATAAAATAATTCCAAATCTCCATGCTCACTGAAAAGTAGCATGTCAAGGAGCTAAATTTGCGGTCTCCGTGAGATGTTTCTTCTATACCAGTGATGGCGAACCTTTTCAGCACCGAGTGCCAAAAAAGTCACGTGGAAACATTGCACTTGTCGAGGCCGCACTCCGGAAAAGCCGAACTTCCGGGTTCTAACATGCATGTGCGCTCAACAATCAACTGGCCAGCACGTGTGTGCACACCAGTTTTCAGCAGTGCCGCGTGCGCGAAGGACAGCTGATCGTTGTGCGTGCATGGATGCCAGAAACCTGGAAGATAAACAGGCAAGGCTGCGCGTGCTGGGCGACATGGCTTCGCGTGCCACTTTGGGCATGCGTGCCATTGGTTTGCCATCATGGTTCTATACACTTAATGTTTTTTTTTTTTTTCATGGATGTACTATCCCTGGATTCCAATTCATGTTCAAAGGAAGGATATTAAAGTTTTCAATCCGAAGTTAAACCATATGGAAGAATTCATGGCAAGGATGTTTTCTCTTTTCCCGCCTTTGCAAATTCTTCCAGTAGTGCTGAGATGGGGAGACCTGGCCTCTCCAGTTGTTGCTGTATTTTCACTAACATTCACCTCAGGCAGTGAATTTCAAGGATGATGGGGATTAGAGTCCAGCAGGGTCTGGAGTAGTACAGGTGCTTAGTCATAACTGTTCGGGAAATGGCTGGATTACTCAAGATAATAATGGGATTATAGCAGGGATGAAATCCAAAATTTTTCCCTACCGGTCTGTGGGTGTGGCTTGGTGGGCGTGGCAGGGAAAGGACATTGCAAAATCTCCATTCCCACCCCACTCGGAGGCCAGCCAGAGGTGGTATTTGCCGGTTCTCCAAACTACTCAAAATTTCCACTACTGATTCTCCAGAACCTGTCAGAACCTGCTGGATTTCACCCCTGTATTGTAGAGCTGAATAGCTCTCAATATTAGAAAATTCCTTCCTCCATTAAATTAAATTAAAGTATTCCAGTATTTGAGAGGCTGCCACAAAGAAGAGGGGGTCAATTTATTTTCCAAAGCACCAGAGGGCAGGGACAAGAAACAATGGATGGAAACTAATCAAACAGAGAAGCAACCTGGAATTGAGTAGAAACTTCCTAATGGTGAGGACAATTAACCAGTGGAACAGCTTTCCTTTCGGAAATTGTGGGTACTTCCATCACTGGAGGTGTTTAAGATGAGACTGGACAGTCACCTGCCTGAAATACTATAGAGTCTCCTGCTTGAGCAGGGGGTTGGACTAGAAGACCTCCAAGGTCCCTTCCAACTCCGTTATTCTTTTCCGTTAAATTTAAAAAAACAAAAACAACCCTCACCTGTGTTTTGAGAGGCAAGTTCCACATAGGCTAGTAACAGTGTTTTCCTGCTTTCTGAAAAGTAGATCTTTTAAACCATTTCCACGTGTCTATATTGATAGCAAAGGTAGCCTGAAGGAAATTGCATGAACTGGTAAGTTTAGATGATAACATATTAGAATGACAGTACAAGCAGTCTTTGATTTACGACTGTAATTGAGCCCAGAATTACAGTTGTAAATCAGCCTGGTCTCTAAGCAGGACACCCTGTAACCACACCTGACTTTACAACATTTTTTTTTACTGTCGTTGTTAAACAAAAGCTACAGTAGTTAAAGCAAATCCATTGTCTGCAATGGGTGTGGGGTTTTTTTTGCTGGAAACCAGAAGTAAAAGCTGGTTTTTAGTAATATATATATATAATATATATCATCAGCTTGGGCAAACTGTGGAGAGGAGAACTTGTGGCTCAGAAGGTTAATTCAACTGCCTAACATGCAGGAAGCCCAAGTTCGAATCCAAATAAGGGTATGGCTAGCTGATGAAAGCTAAAAAGCTTGAAATAGATCTATAGTAGTCTCCCTTTATTTCTTTATCAGCAAAATATAAATTTGGTATAAAATGATTTGTGAATGCGACTGCTTGAGGGCTCCTGGATTGGAGCTGAAAGGTGAAAGGGAGCAGAATGCCCCCTCCCACATGTTGGGGTAGACCAGGTGTCATGTGACCTCTGGAATACTGCAAACAATCAAATGTGAGCTGGTTGCCAAGTACCCCAAATGGGATCATGTTAATTGGGGGTGATTTGTTAGAACTTTGGATCTGAATCCTAAGTTATCTTGGGGAGGTCCATCAAAACTTTGAATGGTTGTTAAGCATCCAGTCATAAATTGAGGACTACCCATAGATACAGTATTGGTAGTCCTTACTTATGATCACAATTGAGCACGGAATTTATGTTACTAAGTGAGAAATTTGTTAAGGGAGTTTTGCCCCATTTTTCGATTTTTAATCGCTGCAGTTGTTAAATTAGTAACACAGTTCTCAAGTGAATCCGGCTTCCTCCTTGACTTTGCTTGTCAGAAGGTCACAAAGGGTGATCCCATGACCTCAGGACACTGCAACTGTCATAAATATGAACCAGTTATCAAGGAACTGAATTTTGATCACATGACGGTCATAAGCGTGAAACAATTGTCACAACTCAACTTTTTTCAGTGCCGTTGTAACTTCAAACAGTCACTAAATGAACAGTTGTGAGTCGAGACTACTTGTATAGGCCAGGAAAACATGGGATCTCATCTTGCAGGAAAACATTTTTTATACTAGACAGCATGAAAAATGGAAAGCAAGAACCTCCTTCCTAGAGGGAGATGGAGAGAAAATTACGACTGGATTTGAAGAAGGATGAGCTAAAAGTTCTGGAACAACCTCTGCAATCAATAGTTTGCAACGTCGTCATCTTCTTGAATTAAAATAAATAAAAGAATTAAAATAAATGAATTCTCCTTGACCCAAGACCTTTTTTCCCCTGGCTCCATATCACAGCTCTTCAAGAAGATCAAGATGTATTTCTTTCTTACATACTACTCTTTATCTTTTGGTATTTAACTTTCCTCCCTAATCTTCTTTCAGTTATAACTCAAAAGATGGCACCTCCCGAGATGCCAAGAGTAATTTAGGCACACCCAATGTTGTGTAGATTTTGTGGGCTGGTCAATAATACAAGACATGGATTTTTAGTTTTCGTGGGTTTTCCCCTCCCGTTGACAATTTTATTAAATCTCTTTTAGATCAATTGCACTAAAAACTGGTTGTGTGTGTCATTCCAATAATTCTAAAGTGGCGCTGGCTGTGGGTGATGGGAGTTGTACTGCTGCAAATTCAAACTGGGGAAACTTTATTAAACATTCGCAGTGTACTTTGCATATATTATTTTTTTATTTATTTTATTTATTCATTTATTTGATTTCTATAGCCGCCCATCTGAGCAAACGACTCTTAGGTTAGGTTCGTATACCCAAAACTAGAAAAGGTTTAGGGGGCAGATCGTCGCGGAGAAAAATCTATCGATGTGATCGGTGGGGATCGAAAACAATCGGCTGGAACATAATAATAAAAAAAACCCTTTCAAACGCCCCTGGGAGGGAGGAGGGGGGAGAGAGATCGGGCAAAGGTGTTTTTCAGCCATCTGTCACTAGATGGCGCTGTAGAAATAAACAACGTACGCGCCTAGATAAACTGTCTACACTAGTAGCCCATTGGTAACGAGTTAAAAGGAATTTGAAACCATCAAGTATTAAATGACTAGAGGGGATGCCGGAGTAGAGAAGACCAGAGGAACTTCCTCTTCCTGCTCATCCCTGGGAGGATGATGGCATGCAGGGTGGCACTCTTGTTCTTCCCAGGGTCGCAACAGCAGCTAGAAGGTGAGTGGAGGACAGATTGGAGGAAAGGGCTGGGAGCAAGCAGGGCTGCCTGGTTTGCACCTTGGTGTAAAAGCAGAGAAGCTGCTACATATCCCTTCCCACTCCAGATTTAATTCCACTGGTGCTGCAAGCTTTAAAACTGCTGCCTGCAATTTTCTGTGGGTTGGGAGATTTTAAAAAGTCTCCTTCAAGGTAGAATTGACTTCTTGTTATTTTATTGACATGTTGTTTTCTTGGCAACAATCTGGGACTGATCTGCTACCGCTGGCTTCTGGGATTATTATTTTTTCTTACTTTCCCATCCAAACGGGATTTCCTGGTGGTGTCCCATCCATGTATTAATTAACCAGATTCAGCTCTGCTTAACCCTTAACCTGTTTTTAAAATTGAGAATTATTTGAGATGTTCAGTTGTGTAGGTAGTCCTCATTTACCACTTGTTTAACGACCGTTATGACTCTGAGAAAGGAGACTTATACCTGGTCCTTGAAGGTGTGATTGCCACAGTGATTTGGGTGCGACAACTGGCGCACACATAATGGTCACAGCATTCTGCAGTCGGCGATCACCGTTTGCAAACCTCGAAACACGGGCACTCCGAAGTTTGGCGTAGACAACTGTTGCCTGAATTTGAGAGAGACACTTTTACCTTTGCAAAGGGGTTTCTGAAAATACAAATCACCAAGTAATTCAGGCAGAGCAAAAGCATTTAAATGGGGGGGGAGGAGTTTTTATAGGGTGCAGAAACATGATACATTTATTTGGCATATGTGATGCATCATAAAGTAAGCGATCAAATTAGAAGATACCATTTATATGTAACACGTGAACAACAGGAAAGTTTGATTTTAGATAAAATTCCACAAATGGCAAATTTGTGGCTTAAAATATTTCCTTTTCCTGACCTGACTTGTACTTTTTAGATTTGCAAGTGTACAAATAATCCTTGACTTCATTCATTCAGCAACCCAGGCCTCCTCCATCCCTTGGCAACTCTTCTCCACATAATGACTGCAATGCGGAGAGCCAGGATTGCATGGGTGCCTTGCTTAATGACATAAACAATTTAAGGACCATAATTCTGGACTCCATTGTTATTTAGGCCATCGTTTAGGTTTAGGAGCTGTGTACAAAAACAAAACTTTCACAAACGTTTAGCATCCAGCACCTGGCTAATGTTGTGCAGCTACAGTTGCATCTAACTGTACCTTTTCAAGCTTCCCTCAGCTGCCAAGGTACATTTTTGAGGAGTTATCCTGAACCCCCAAGAACAGTCTTCCCTGATTCCCCAAGGGAGGTGTGGTTTGTTGTTCATTTTTTACACAACGTTCTCTCCCCCCACCCCCGAAGAATGCTTTCCCTTGGTTTAGTTCTCGCTTCTTGTATACAAAGTTTCTAGCTCAGATTTATTTATTGATGGATGGGTGGATAGAACACGTGCGCTTAGAAAACAGTCAACGTGATAGGAATAATTGCCCTTTAAATATTAAAGTAGCCTGATTGTAAGCTGAAAGAGGCAGAAATAAAATTAGGGAAAATATTAGAATATAATTTTTTATAGAATTATTAAAAATTATAGAAGTTTACACATTAGGCATTTTTTAATGTATATTTAAATAATATGAGGATTACTTAAATTTGATAAATGTGATAGAGATTACACGTTTTCTGAATAGTTTTTATCCCAGAGCTGTAATTGCACTCAACAATGAATTAAAGGACCACCATCAGTGAGCTGTTAGGCAGTATTACATGGTCTGTTGTGTGGATGTTTGGGTGGTTTAGGGGTGGAGAATTGTGGTGGGTGGGAGTGTGTTTGGGGATTGTTATGTCTGTTGGACATGGTCTTTGGGTGTTAAGTGAATTTCGTTGTGTATACACGTACAATGACAATAAAGTTATTATTATTATTATTAACATTGTTAGCATGAATTGGATTAATATGAATGATACCCAGAAACAACTTTGCCTATACACAATAGAGAAATGCTTAGATTGAACAAGAAAGATATAGATGAAAATAGAGATAAAGATGAGGAGTTAGGCATTTTTTTGTTTATGTATGTTTAAACAATATAATGAGGATTACCTAACTTTGACAAATGTGATAAGAGATTATTAATATGGTTACTGCGAGTTGGATTAACATGAATGATTACCCAGAACCAACTCTGTCCACACACAAGATGGATGTATATATTTTTTTAAAAAAAAAGAATAAAAGAAAAAGAAAAGAAAACTGTCAATGCATCAGATATATAGGTGACTGTTCAAGCACCGATATCCAATGTCAGAGGGAGCGACTGAATTGAATTGGTGATGAAACCATCGAGTATCGAATTGCTAGAGAGAACAAAGAGGAGACGAGAAGGTAAGAGGAACTAACTTCCTCTTCCGGCTCACCCATGGGGAGGGGTGTGTAGGTAGAGTGGCGGCTCTCCGGTTCTTCCCAGGATCCAAGGAGCATCAGCAGCAGCTGGACGGCAAGTTCAGGACAGGTCGGAGGAGAGACCGGGAGCCAAGTAGGTTTCCTCCACGGTGTAAAAGCAGAGAAGCAACCACTGGGCTGAAATATATCGGCTGCTGCTTATTCCTTCCCTCCCCAAATTTTATTTTATTTTATTTTATCTTCTGCTGGTTGGGAGATTTTAAAAAGATTTTAAAAGTCTCATTCACTTTAGGATTGCTTCTATTTATTTATTTATTCATTCATTCCCTCCTCAAATTTTATTTTATTTTAACTTCTGCTGGTTGGGAGATTTAAAAAGATTTTAAAAGTCTCGTTCACTTTAGGGTTGCTGCTATTTATTTATTTATTTATCCCTTCCTTCTCCAAATTTTATTTTATTTTATCTTCTGCTGGTTGGGAGATTTAAAAAGATTTTAAAAGTCTCGTTCATTTCAGGGTTGCTGCTATTTCTTCCTCCCTTCCTTCCTTCCTTCCTTCCTTCCTTCCTTCCTTCCTTCCTTCCTTCTCCAAATTTTATTTTATTTTATCTTTTGCTGGTTGGGAGATTTAAAAAGATTTTAAAAGTCTCATTCACTTTAGAGTTGCTGCTATTTATTTATTTATTCCTTCCCTCCTCAAATTTTATTTTATTTTAACTTCTGCTGGTTGGGAGATTTAAAAAGATTTTAAAAGTCTCGTTCACTTTAGGGTTGCTGCTATTTATTTATTTATTTATCCCTTCCTTCTCCAAATTTTATTTTATTTTATCTTCTGCTGGTTGGGAGATTTAAAAAGATTTTAAAAGTCTCATTCACTTTAGAGTTGCTGCTATTTATTTATTTATTCCTTCCCTCCTCAAATTTTATTTTATTTTATCTTCTGCTGGTTGGGAGATTTTAAAAAGATTTTAAAAGTCTCATTCACTTTAGGATTGCTTCTATTTATTTATTTATTCATTCATTCCCTCCTCAAATTTTATTTTATTTTAACTTCTGCTGGTTGGGAGATTTAAAAAGATTTTAAAAGTCTTGTTCACTTTAGGGTTGCTGCTATTTATTTATTTATTTATCCCTTCCTTCTCCAAATTTTATTTTATTTTATCTTCTGCTGGTTGGGAGATTTAAAAAGATTTTAAAAGTCTCATTCACTTTAGAGTTGCTGCTATTTATTTATTTATTCCTTCCCTCCTCAAATTTTATTTTATTTTATCTTCTGCTGGTTGGGAGATTTTAAAAAGATTTTAAAAGTCTCATTCACTTTAGGATTGCTTCTATTTATTTATTTATTTATTCCTTCCCTCCTCAAATTTTATTTTATTTTAACTTCTGCTGGTTGGGAGATTTAAAAAGATTTTAAAAGTCTCGTTCATTTCAGGGTTGCTGCTATTTATTCCTTCCTTCCTTCCTTCCTTCCTTCCTTCCTTCCTTCCTTCCTTCCTTCCTTCCTTCCTTCCTTCCTTCCTTCCTTCCTTCCTTCTCCAAATTTTATTTTATTTTATCTTTTGCTGGTTGGGAGATTTAAAAAGATTTTAAAAGTCTCATTCACTTTAGAGTTGCTGCTATTTATTTATTTATTCCTTCCCTCCTCAAATTTTATTTTATTTTATCTTCTGCTGGTTGGGAGATTTTAAAAAGATTTTAAAAGTCTCATTCACTTTAGGGTCGCTGCTATTTATTTATTTATTCCTTCCCTCCCCAAATTTTATTCCACTCTTCCTGTGTGATTCGAAATGGGTCCCTTCGTTTTTCTTCTGGTTGGGAGATTTAAATGTCTCATTCAGATTCCAAGTGGTACAGCTGCCGGCTTTAGAATAAAGTGGTGCCTGCAATTTTCTGCCGGTTGGAAGATTTTAAAAGTCTCCTTGACTTTAGAGTTGACTCCTTGTGCTTTTTATGAGTGTGATGTGTTGTCACCAAAACTGGACTCTTGCTTGGTGTCGAAGCCAATAAGTCACCGGACACGAGGTGTGATACAGAATTATACTTTTATTTTGGTACCAAGATATAAAGACCCTAGTTCGAAATGCTAACCAAGGGCCTGGATTAGAATGTTATAGCAATTTTTATAGTCAAGGGTTGCATTCAACCCTTTCCCCTAATAATGCATGCATAACAGATATTGATTGGTTATTTGGATTTCAGCCCCCTAAACCCTTATACTTGTTATGCCAAATAGCTAAATGTCACATCACCTGTTTTTCACCCCAGATCATGGGTATCTTGCAAAGTGTGCCAGCTATGTGGTTTGGGGGATTTTCTTATAAACTATTCTTGTGTCTAATATCCTGGCTAGTGGTTTTCTAACAGGTAAGGTGCTATAGCAGAGCAGCTCAAGGCAGCACCCCCTGCAACCCCCCCCCCCTGCTTCTTCCGTAGAGAAAAATAAAAGCAGTTTTAAGTCTTTGTCTAAGGCAGCACCTCCACCCCCCGCGACCCCCGCCTCCTTCTGCAGTGAGAGAAGATAGGAAGGAGCAAAGCTCTTAGTTGTTTGTTGTAAGGCAAAGAAATGAAGACAAGAGAAAATGTTTTTTCAGAATTCATATTCCTCACTCTCATGTCCACTCCATCCACACCTGGGTTCTATCTCCACATGTGACACTTCCTCTGCTCCTTAAGGCCTCATCTGTACATACATTCCACCATCTGATCCTTCAGATGTTTTCTTGGCAAGGGAGGAGTTTCATAGGCAAAACCGGTGATTTAAATCTTGTAGATGCTTTGGGTAACATTTGCTCTAAATTAAGCTGAAAAGTTTGAACGTACTCATTTCTGAGACATTTTTCAGGCTGAAATGCAAATGTATTTTCTACATGCATACTATATATATATAGTATATATGTATATAGTATGTGTATATATATATATATATATATATATATATATATATATATATATATATATATATATATATATATATATATACACATACACAATATATCTGTATTTCCTGTGTGCCAGATATATTAGAACATAACAATTTTATAAGGCTAAGAATTTGTGATTTAGTCAAGTCCACAAGAGAATGTCACGATTGTGTGGATATTTAAAATTAGATCTAGCTAGTCTTCTATGTGACAAGTAAATCATAATTGATGTTTATACATAATCTAGCATTTTCACATGTTTCTTTTGTCATGCTTCTTCTTGTTTTCACATTTTATATCCAATCATTAAACCAAGCCTTTTATGTGATTGTTATAGGCAAAAGAGGGTGCCAAGAAGATGCCAAGTGAAATCAAAAGATAGAACTAAAAAGGAAAATGAATCCATCCTGCAATTAAAATCCAATTCCTCCAGAAAACAACAAAACACTTCTCTGTTCCAGCTTCTGATGGAAGAGAGAGATAGTAACTGAAGAGATTATCAACCTGGAAAAAGTATGAGTAAAATTCATTGAGTATGTGGAACTCAATGAAACACTCCACAAAAAGGTCAAGGGAAAAAGTTATTTGCAAATTCAGAAAAAGATGGAAGTATCTGGAAATCAATGGAGAGGACAATTGGATAACCAGGTGTGGCAAGCAGTCATGCAAGACTCGCTCTGTGAAGAAAGAAAGAGTGGCTTGAATGAAAACATCATCCAAGAAGGGATCCAAAATATTTTTGACCTCCCCAATAAACCAAGAATATCAGTGGTGGAAAAGCCCCACGGAGCTACCTGTTATGAGGATAGTATGGATTGCAAATCGCAACTGATTGTGCCTGAAAGGATTCACATCAGAGAAAAGCCAAATAAATGTTCCAAATGTGGGAAATTGTTTTGCTATAGCCCACACCATTTTGAGGATAAAATGACTCTCACCGGAGGGAATACGTACCAATGCTCTCAATGTGACAAGAACTTTTGTAAGGACACCACCCTAGCAGTACACCGGAGGACTAACACAGAGGAGGAACAGTATACATGTCTGGATTGTGGGAAATGTTTCAGTCAGAATTCCAACCTGTTGATACATCAAAGGTCTCACACAGGGGAGAAACCCTATGAGTGCCTATATTGTGGGAAAACTTTCAGTCGGAATTCCCACCTGGTGATACACCAGAGGACTCACACAGGAGAGAAACCTTACAAGTGTCCAGATTGTGGGAAACATTTCAGTCGGAATTCCAACTTGTTGATACATCAGAGAATTCACACGGGGGAGAAACCGTATGGGTGTCAGGATTGTGGGAAAAGTTTCAGTCGGAATTCTAACCTGGTGATGCACGAGAGGACTCACACAGGAGAGAAACCATATGAATGTCAGTATTGTGATAAAAGTTTCAGCCAAAATTCTCACCTCGTGATGCACCAGAAGATTCACACAGGAGAGAAACC
The DNA here is from genome assembly GCF_059756535.1 of Pantherophis guttatus. Taxonomy (NCBI): domain Eukaryota; kingdom Metazoa; phylum Chordata; class Lepidosauria; order Squamata; family Colubridae; genus Pantherophis; species Pantherophis guttatus. The sequence continues at coordinate 261,772,562 of NC_142064.1, read as the reverse complement.
ATACGAGTGTCTGGAATGTGGGAAAAGTTTCAGTTGGAATTCCCACCTGGTAATACACCAAAGAACACATACTGGGGAGAAACCGTATGGGTGTCCTGTTTGTGGGAAAAGTTTCAGCCAGAAATCTGATCTGATGATGCACCAGAGGACTCATACCGGGGAGAAACCATATAAATGTCCCGTTTGTGGGAAAACTTTCAATCGGAATTCCCACCTGGTGATACATCAGAATACACACACTGGAGTGAAACCGTATGAATGTCTAGAATGTGGGAAAACATTCAGTCAGAGTTCCCACCTGTTGATACACCAGAGGACTCACACAGGAGAGAAACCATATGAGTGTCAGGAATGCGGGAAAGGTTTCAGTACTAGGTCTAACCTTATAAATCATTTAGGTTTACACACAGGGGAGAAACCTTTCAAATGCCCAGAGTGTGGACGGTGCTTTACGCAATATTCCTGCCTTGCTGCACACAAAAAAATCCACATGAGGCAGAAGGCGATGACTGCCGAAAAATCTTGAATTAAGAAATTAAATATTAAATGTCTGGCATCATTCACTGTAGTCAACTGTATCTCGGTATTAGACATGACGGCGGAGAGAATTTGAAAATATTGGTTTGGTAAAAGGTAACTTTTTGTATCTGGATATCAGCAAACTTACTGGAAATTCCCTTATGCAGAAATCATGCAATTCTACAAAAAGGCTTTGAGAGTCGGTTTTTTTGCACACTGATCATCATCAACCATAGAAATGCTACATAGGGAGTTTCAGGTTTCTTCAACATAAGTGTCAATCCTGAAGTTGGCTGAACTGGCCATTTTCTTTTTTTTAGTCTCTAGGGAGGTTTTGTTTCTCACTGCTTCAGGGCTGACACAGCCTGGAGCGAAGGGGCCAGGGAGGGGGGTTGTAGAGATTAGCTGGGGTGTTGTAGCCATAATAAAATTCTTTCCCCTGGGAATCAAGGACATTCGTGCAGGTATCTGCATGGTGGAGACTGAGGTCATCTAGCAACTGGGCTATATGCTGATTGGTCCGTGTGACTGAGACTCTGGGGGAATGTGATAATTTTTTACTTTTAATTGGGGGAGAAAACCGGCACCAATTTAAGAGCCGGTTTTCTATCAGGAAAATGCCAATTTGGTATGTCCTAATAAAAATGTTCTTTGAGGAAATTGCCTGCCTCGGAGTTCTTATTGAACTGAGATGTATTACTTGGAACCCGGACAATAGATGTGCTGTAGATTTCAAGCCCCAGAAATCGTTAGCCAGCAGACCTGTTGCATAAAGTATCTTGAAGTTCTAGTCAACATTTGTGGTAGGTCTCATAACCGGCTACAGCTCCTAAAATACACATTACAATTCCACACTCAGATTTATTTACCGATAGTGGCTTCTCCACTATGACAAAAATGAGAGGAGATAAGGAGGATTCGAAGTTCGTCTTTTCCAAATACTTCCAACAAATCAGTGCCAGGAAAATCCGTTATTTCAGACTGTGGCCTAGGATAAGCACAAGTATCAAAGAAACTCATCAGTGTGGAGACTATAGGTAGGCCTCGGGCTACGACCGCAATTGAGCCCCAAAATTTATCTTGCGAAGTGAAACATTTGTTAAGTGAGTTTGCCCCGTTTTACGACTTTTCTTGCCCCAGTTGTTAAGTGAATCGTTGCATTTGGTTAAGTTGGTAGCATGGTTGTTAAGTGATCTGGATTGTGTCAGAAGGTCGCAAGAGCAGATCAGATGACCCCAGGACATTGCAGCCGTCATAAATATGAATCAGTTGCTTAGCATCTGAATTTTCATCACATGATCATAGGGATGCTACTAATGTAACTGTGGGAAATGGTCATAAATCACATTTTTCAATGCCCTTGTAACTTTGAACGGTCACTAAACAAACTGTTGTAAGTCAAGGACTACCTGTATACTCTCTTACATCTTTTGTCTGTTTATAATAATGATTATTCTTAGACTTCCATTGTTTTCTATGTTTTTTTTTAACTAAATGTACCCCCACAATCCTTATGCTGTCTTTCACCATAATAAACATTTGCTTTGACTTTGTCAGATTATATCATACTACTTTTCATAGTTGGTCACATTGCATAGGATCCCTTTGCAGAAGGACACCCAAGAATCAGAACCAGGCCAGGGGTGAGGAGGAACCGAGAGGTTCTTTAATCCTGACGTTCTTTGGACTCCATCCAGGTGGCTTCAAATTTAAACAAATGTGCATTTTTTTAAACCTTACAATAATCAGATTATACTGTATTTAATTCTGTCTTTTTCTTTTATTCTGCCATATTTTGGTATACAGCTATTCCTTGATTTATGACCACAATTGAGCCCAACATTTCTGTTGCTAAGTGAGATATTTATTAAGTGAATTTTCTTGCCACCTATGTTAAGTGGATCACTGCAGTTGATAAGTTAGTAACAAATCAGTGTTTCTCAACCTTGGTAGCTTGAAGATGGCTGGACTTCAACTCCCAGAATCCCCTAGCCAGCACTGCTGGTTGGGAGATTCTGGGAGTTGAAGTCCACCCATCTTCAAGCTACCAAGGTTGAGAAACACTGTATTAAATGAATCTGGCTTCCCTATTGACTTTGCTTGTCAGACAGTCACAAAAGACAATCACATGACCTTGGGACACTGCAACCGTCATAAATATGAGTCGATTGTCAAATGCTTGAATTTTGATCACATGACCATAGGGATGCCGCAACAGTGTGAAAAACGGTCATCAGTCATTTTTTCAGTGCTGTTGTAACTTCAGATGGTCACTAAATGAACTGATAAGTCAAGGACTACTGTACATCTTATCATTTTATTGTTCTTAGGAGCTGAAAACACTTGAAATAATTCCAAGGGCTCTCAGTCATTCAGAAAAAC
>NC_142064.1:261274661-261289661 GCF_059756535.1 Pantherophis guttatus | reverse complement strand
GCCATCATTCAGAAGGCTCCTAAACCTCATTATTGTCCTAGGAATGAGCTCAGGAATTTAGGTGACCTTGTTAATTTTAGTCTGAAAAGCATTTTAGATGGGGAAGAAATGGAGGTAGTGACAGATTTTATTTTCCTGGGCTCCAAGATCATCGCACATGGGGACTGCAGCCAAAAAATTAAAAGATGCTTGCTTCCGGAGAGGAAAGCTATGGCAAATCTAGACAGCATTCTAAAAAGCAGAGACATCACCCTGCCAACAAAAGTGTGTATAGTCAAGGCTATGGTTTTCCCAGTTGCAATGTGTGGCTGTGAAAGTAGGACTATAAGGAAGGCTGAGCGCCAAAGAATTGAGGCCTTTGAACTATGGTGCTGGAGAAGACTCCTGCGAGTCCCTTGGACTGCAAGACGATCAAACCGGTCAGTCCTAGAGGAGATCAACCCTGACTGCTCTTTAGAAGGCCAAATCCTGAATATGAAACTCAAATACTTTGGCCACCTAATGAGAAGAAAGGACTCACTGGAGAAGAGCAGGGAAAGATTGAGGGCAAAAGAAGAACGCGACAACAGAGAATGAGGTGGCTGGATTGAGTCACTGAAGCAGTAGGTGTGACCTTAAATGGACTCCGAGGAATGTTAGAAGACGGGAAGGCGTAGAGGAACATTGTCCATGGTGTTGTGATGGGTCAGACACGACTTTGTGACTAACAACAACAACAACAACAACAACACAGTCAAGTGGAGAAAACCCCACAGGCTTGATTTCTCCATAATTTCTGACAAAAAAGTTTCACCGGACAAAGTTCGGTCCATGGGCTTCCAAATTCTTCTGGAACTACATCAGAGGCTTCTCACTAACAAGTTTTCCTTCCTTGTTCCCTTCTTCAAGCCTGGAGACAGGGAGAGTACAGGGGATGCCTCTTCTCTTGATCATTATCGAGATCACATTGATTTATTGACTGCCTTCCAAGCTCACCTCCAGGGAATTCTCCAAAGTTCACTGCTGAGTTGACATAAATATCACATTCAAGAGAAATGCAGGAGGCATCTTTCATCAGAGCTTGGGAACTCGGGGACATAAAAGCCTTTGGTATCATTGAGTAGTTATTATTCGGTGCTTTTAACCTTGAGACTCTGGACTCCAGCCTCCATCTGTGGCAGCAAAGGCACAACAGCAGTTGTGGTATTGCAAGGGCCTTTTGTCTCCGTGAACTGCTCCTCTGATTCTTTGAGAGCCACCAGACTCTGCAAGAAATGGAAATGGTTCTGTTATTTCTCCTGATGCTTCTCTTCTCCCAGATACCCTGCAAGATGTTGAATGCCAAGTGCCCCTTAACTTTAGAAAGGGATGAGACCGATCCATTGAATTATTTCAAGCCGGGAGACTACCTCATTACTGGAATCACTCCTGCAACAACCACGATGTTTCGACCATTCACTTTCAAAAAGGCTCCAACGGACAAAGTTTCCTGGTAAGAGAGAATTTCCCCCTCTGATTACTGCTGGTTCCAAAAGTTGTAGATGTTCCCTGACATAAACACACACCCATGAAGAAAAGCCTTCCTTTATGAGCAATCTCTCTTAGCCGAATCACTGGAGACAGAAGTCTGGATTGAATGAAAACCAAGGCACCACTCAATGTCCACCATGCCATTTTGGCCTGCAGCTCCTTAGCTTCCAGAATGCAAGATATTTTGCTAATTTATTTATTTATTTATTATTTATTTATTAGTTCGATTTATATGCCGCCCTTCTCCGGAGACTCAGGGCGGCTTACAATGCATTAAGCAATAGCCTTCATACTTTTGTAGATACCTGCTTAGTAGGGCTTCCCCCCCACCCAAGCGGTGTTCTATTTTATACAAAGTCAGCTTATTGCCCCCACAAACCGGGTCCTCATTTTACCTACCTCGGAAGGATGGAAGGCTGAGTCAACCTTGAGCCTGGTGAGAATTGAACTCGCAGTAATTGCAGGCAGCTGGCAGCTAAGTGCTACTTTAACAGCAGTTTAATCCGCTGCGCCACCAAGGCTCCTTCACTTCAGAAAAGAAAAAAACACCTTCTATTGACTTTTAGTCAACAGAATGGGGCTGGGGATTTTCCATCCCTTTTCTTTCCCTCCAATGCTAGGAAGAATAAAGAGGAAATTCAGAAGACAGGACTAGGACAAGCCAGTTGGCTCAGGGGAAGGTTTTCTCATATCCTGCTTTTTTCCTGCTCTTTCTCCTTCTCCTTGAGGCACAGTACTGACAAAAGCACACTACCCAAAAACAGTGCTCCAGAAATGCCCCCAAACGTCTTCCTGTTCTATTTCTTATATAAGGAAAAAGAACATTTTGATTTTTGGATTTCATGATAGAAATGTTGTGTACCGTTGAAATTTATCAGATATATGTTTTTACTTTAGGTTTTTGTAGTTGTTTAAATTTAGAGGAAGTTTTATTACAGCTTTTTGATCATAACTTAGTAGTACGTATATTTCTGGAACTGATATTATGATGCATTATGGCTTATATGTTTATTTAGATTAAGAGATTATTATATTATATATTTCTCTGTTACTATTTGATTATTTCATACATACCATTTTAGTTTTCATCTGCTTTCTTTTGTTAAACTAAAACAAGAGGATATTTTATTATCAGGTATACAGATTAAAGAGAGTTGGAAGGAACTTCTTAATACTATTTTTGGTGTCTTTTTCTATGTCACTTGTTAAAGTTTCTGTATTGTTCCACTCACCAATCTTTCCCGTTTTCTTGCAAATTTCTATTCTGATTTTTACATTTTTAAAAACTTAATAAGATCTGTTTTTAAAAAAGAGAAATCAAGAGAATCAAAGAAAGCAATATTCACCTCACAACTTCCCTTTGACACAAAATGATTATCGTTTGTGTGTGTTTTCAGGAAAGTAACCACAAAGTACTGGAGAATCCTGTCCTTCTTGTTTGCTGTCCATGAGATCAACCAGGATCCCCGTATCTTATCCAACCTCACCCTGGGCTACAACATTCATGACAATCATTTTGATGCCAGAACAACATCGGAAGCTTTGGCAGATCTGCTCTCTCCTGGGCTGGCAATTGTTCCAAACTACAAGTGTGGAGGAAGACAGAATAACCTCTTAGCTATAATTGAAGGGACAGAAAGTGACATCTCCATCCAGATTTCATCCATGTCAGCCAACTACAAAATCCCCCAGGTGAGAAAGTCCCTTCTTTAATTCCACTTTAAAGTGTAATAATGGAGAAAAAGAATCTAATTAGCTGGAATCGGGCTAATGTATTAATGGGTATCAATTCAGTGTTTGTTTCTGCTCCAAAATAAGTATATTCTTTAACAAGTACAATCTGAAGAAAATCATAGATGAGATGATAGAAATGCAAATGAAAACCCTATAAATTCCCAGGAAATGTTAGATACAGTGGGCAATGAGATGGTGATACAATGGACACATCACAAGACATTTTTAGATCCCTGCTGATTGCATCTCATTAGTGGAGGAACCAATGAAATATGGTATAAGGAGAACACTCTAGGTCACCAAGGATCCTGTTTCTGTAAGACTTGGATTATTGCAGAGGATTTTAGGAGTCAAGTAAATGAAAGTATTAACAATCATTAATATAAATAGGGCACTCTATGCTAATAAGAAGATATTTCAATTTCTGAAAACTTAGTCAAGATTAATAAGGGTTTGGAAGCAAAACAATAATAAATGCTGCCCTGAAACTGAATCAGTCACCAAGTTCTTCTCTTTACCAGGTCAGTTACTCTTTTGTTTCCCATTTTCTGAGTGACAAAACTCAGTTTCCCTTTTTCTACACCATGGTCCCCAAAGAAGGAGTCCAATATCTGGGAATCCTCAAATTGCTCCTGCAATTCCAATGGACATCAGTTGGTCTCTTTGCTCCGGACACGGACAATGGGAAGCATTTCATAGCAACGATAGTTCCGGTGCTGTTCAAGAACGGGATTTGTGTTGTTTTCTCACAAACCTTTTCTGGGATGAACACTAAGTATAACTTTAATGTCGACATTGGCGCAGTAAAGAAGTGGAAAGAGGTCAATGTATTTATTTATTTTTCAGAACCCGGTTTCTTTTTAGATGGAATAATGGTAATAGAGGCATTAATTAAAAAATTAATATTGGACATAAAATCAAACAGTGTGGAACCTACAACACCCACAGGGAAGGTCATTGTCACCACAGTTTTGTGGGACCTCAACATGGACTTGGTATACAGCTCCATAATACATGAATACATTCTTGGTTTCTTTTCTTTCCTCATCCAGAAAAAGAAAAAGACAAAATATGTTGATTTTCTTCCTCTTTTTACTTCTCTGCATTATTTTGCACATAAAGCATTTGATTGCTTATACTCCAAGACCGCTTCTACTGTGAAAGGCTGGACAAGATGCACCAAGAAAGAAGGGATAGAGACCCTTCCCCAAGAAGACATTGAAAAAACGGTGTCTCTAGAGAGTACCTACATCTATGACACTGTCTGGGCCCTGGCACGGGCCTTAGATCTGGCTTATTCTACCCAATCCAAGAGGAGACTGAAAGGTGGTGGAGGAATAACGGTACTGCAAATTCTCCAACCATGGCAGGTATTTATTTATTTATTTATTGGTTCAATTTATATGCCACCCTTCTCTGGAGACTCAGGGCGGCTTACAATGCATTAAGCAATAGCCTTCATACTTTTGTATATACCTGCTTAGTAGGGCTTTCGGGCTCCGCTAAGCACTGTTCTTTTTTATACAAAGTCAGTTTATTGCCCCCACAATCCGGGTCCTCATTTTACCTACCTCAGAAGGATGGAAGGCTGAGTCAACCTTGAATCTGGTGAGATTCGAACTTGCAGTAATTGCAGGCAGCTGGTGTTACTTAACAGCACTTTAGTCTGCTGCGCCACCAAGGCTCTAGGTTTTCCCTTTTCCATCATGATGAACTCCTACTGAAGATGTGGAACTCATAATTCATAAAAGTAAAGGTAAAGGTTCCCCCGCACATGAGTTCTAGTCGTTTCCGGCACTGTTACCTTCTCATCAAAATGGTTCCTATTTTTCTACTTTCATTTTTATGTACTTTTGAACTGCAAGATTGGCAGAAACTGGGACAAGTAACTGGAGCTCACCCCGTTACTCAGCACTAGGGATTCGAACCGCTGAACTGCCGATCTTTTGATCAATAAGGTCACTGTCTTAGCCACTGAGCCACTGCATCCCTTAATAATTCATAGGCGATTCCAGAATCTTTAGAATGTGTCAGCTCTAGTGGAGAGTGGGTTTATTTACTAATATCTCCAAATATTTACAACCTAGGGCTCATGGCAATTTAGAGTCCCATGATAACCATGTATAAATATCCATGAAATAGGCAATGCATGACCAACTGGGTCCTTGTTTCAGAGATAATTTCCTACCAGATTGCCCAAAGCAATGGCAAAGCTCTTAATCTATTCCCTTCACTGGAAAAGTTATTAAAAATTCATAGGTGATTTCCAGAGATGTATTGGCCTGAAAAATCACTGATGTGAAACTGTATAACACCATTAAACCTCAGGAACTGACCATAAGAAATGTTTTAGGATATTTTATTTTATATTATGTCATAAAATATTTTATGAGATTGGTAGGTCATAAAATGTTTTATGATAATTTTAATGTCTTAAAGCGTTTTATAAAATATGCCAAATTTCAATTCCTCAGGAGCCATGTGTTCTGAATTTTGGATGCATTCTGTGCAGTAGCCCATTTGAGGTAAATGTACAATCTGTCTTAAATCCGGCCTGTCATCATTAGCATCTATTGGCCTTGTGATTTAAAACAATCTGAAGTGTCTTCTTAAAGGCCTGTATGTTAGCCACACCCTCCATCTGAGACAAAATATATTCAGAAGTCTGAGATGGCTGAAAGAATGAATTCATTCTGCCCTCCTCAGCACATTTCAGATGGGGGACTAGGATCCCCCTTCAAGGATCTATTCCTTGAAGAGACCCACAGGATCATTGAAACGATGTTGGGAAAAGCCTGTGGATCTCATTTCTGGAGACCTGAGACCATTAAGTTTCTATGAGAGGAAACTAGTGCAAAATATATCATTCTTATCATCCTTAAAGAAGGTTAAGTAAAAGCAACTATTTCAGAGTTTACAGGACTGATCAGTAGACATTCGGTGTCCATCTTTACTAAAGGCAGATTCTGTTCTCTGCTGTTCCAGTTTCACCCTTTCTTGCAAGACTCTCAGTTTTACAACACTTCCATCGACGGAGTATATTTGGATGAGGATGGTGAACTAGCAGCTGATTTGGACATTTTGAATTGGGTGAAGTTTTCCAATAAGTCTGTTGTCAGTGTGAAATTTGGAAGCATAGCAAAACAAGGTTCCTCGGAGCCCCTATTCAAGATTGACAATGAAGCTATAATATGGCCCAAATGGCTCAACCAGGTGAGGAAAAGAAGTCATTCCATCTCACTTCCTTTCTCCTACAGTATAAATATTGAAGATTTTCTCTGTGGGCCTCTAGATGTTCTCATCCTTTCTCAGTATTGTTGTCTCCATGGGCTTTGAGATACTGTACAATACTGATAAGTAGTGCAAAATCAGAAGATGTGACCTGGCCCATAGAACAAGCAAGGGTCAGGCACAACAGAATGAATACCATCATCATCATCATCATCATCATCATCATCATCATCCTGATAAAAGAGAATGTTTGTAGTTCAGGGTTGAAATGTTATTTATTTATTTATTTATTTTATTTATTTTTTTATTTATTATTTAGTTAGTAAGTTAGTTTATTTGCCATCTATCTCATTTCAAAACAACTCAAAATAGCAATAGCACTTTACTCTTTCATACCAGTTTATACTGGTTTACAGTCCTCTCTAAGTAGTTTACAGAGTCAGCATCTTTTCCCAAACAATTTTACCCACCTTGGTAAAATGGAAGGCTCAGTCAACTTTGAGCTGATCAAGCCACCTTTCTCATTTCAAAACAACTTAAAATGAGGGGTCCTTGGTGGTCTCAGACTTTCGTTGTTTTCTTGCAGAGATTTTACACCTCAAACTAGGTAACTTCAGTGCCGCTGTACAATGCAATACATGCCGTGAAGAAGTCAGTTTTCAACATTCCAATGAAGAAATAAAGATATTTCTGGAAGTATATCTTCTATTGCATTTTTACAACTCACCCTCAGCAATGATTGGAGTCCTAGTGGAGAACCATTTAGATATGAGCCAGCAGTGTGCAGCAGCTGCCAAAAAAGCCAACACAGTTCTAGGCTGCATAAACAGAGGGATAGAATCAAGATCATGTGAAGTGCTAATACCACTTTATAATCCCTTGGTAAGGTCACACTTGGAATACTGCATCCAATTTTGGTCACCACGATGTAAAAAAGATGTTGAGACTCTAGAAAGAGTGCAGAGAAGAGCAACAAAGATGATTAGGGAACTTGAGGCTGAAACATTTGAAGAACGGTTGCAGGAACTGGGTATGTCTAGTTTAATGAAAAGAAGGACCAGGGGTGACAGGATAGCAGTATTCTAATATCTCAGTGGATGCCACAAAGAAGAGGGAGTAAAGCTATTCTCCAAAGCACCAACGGGGGTAAACTAATCAAGGAGAGAAGCAACTTAGAACTAAGGAGACATTTCCTGACAGTTAGAACAATTAATCAGTGGAACAACTTGCCTCCAGAAGTTATGGGTGCTCCAACATTGGAAGTTTTTAAGAAGATGTTGGATAGCCATTTGTCTGAAATTGTTTCCTGCCTGACCATGGGGTTGGACTAGAAGACCTCCAAGGTCTCTTCCAACTCTGTTATTCTATTCTATTCTAATAGCCCTGTCCCTAGTGTAAATAAAGGCACACTGTTTTGCTTGATTTGCTGCTTAGAGTCTGCCGCCCTCCAGATGTGTGGAAAGATGCCATCCTGGGTTCCTCAAAGTGATTCAGAGAGGACGGCCAATTTGCTGCTATGACTGCATTCCTTGTGCCAAGGGAGCCATCTCCACTCAGGAAGGTGAGTGGCTCAGGAAGGAAGACAAGCTGTTGAAAAAAGGCCAAATAGTTGAGTTTTTTCTGGAATAAACAGCAAAAAGATAATTAAGGTTCTGATTTTAGAAAGAAACGGATTCAGAATCCAGATTCATTTGGAGTAAAATTTTGGAATTAATATAAGAATCCTTTCCATGGGGTAAATACTTGTGTTTCACTTATTTGAAAAGAAAATCATGTGGTACGACTTTGAAGGTTGGACAAGAATGCTTTAATATTACATATTGATATGGAATGAAGCAAAGTCCACTAGCTGGATACCTGTGCTCCGCAACGAAACTATGTGATCAGGCTTGATCGGCCTCTCCTCTCGTTCTCTCCCTCAGGCTTGCCCCACAGAAGCCTCTCCTTTCCTCTCCCCTTCCCCCCTCTCTCTTTCAGGTGGGGAATAGAATGTCTAAACTCCCAGTCCCCAGGCCCGATAAGTCACATGCTGGCCACACCCATGCCCAAGTGGCAGTTGGAACAGAGTTCTTTTCAGGTGGAGAGGGGGAGTAGAAAGTCTAAATCCTTAGCATCAGAACATGTTAATCATAATATAAGAAATACTAATGATCTGATGGTCATTTCGAAAAATCCTTTCTTAGCGAGCACCTAGAAGCCAATAGGAACATACGTGCCAAATTTCAAGCTTATAGGCTTTACGGTTCTACAGATTTCGTGATGATGCGTGAGTGGTATTTTGCTTTTATATATATAGATTTGACATGCTATTTTTGAATCATGGATCCTGATGTTAATTTTAAGTTTGTCTGTCTCTGTAGATGGACTGTGTTTCAAAGATGTTATGGAAGAGAGACAGATTTTACCAGAAAAGACTGAGACTGATCTGAAAATGTATTTTAAAATGACAAGCTACAAGAAAGATACAGGAAAAAGATACTGTACTGCATTGGAGAGACAAAAGAAACCAGCTGGTGTTAAAATAATTAAAAGGGACATACAAATAATACCTCAAGAGAGTGACCTTTATAATGTCCCTATATTGGATGTACAAAAGAGGCTTGTGAAACCTTGGAAGAATTTTGTGAGAAAACACAAAGAGAAAATGAAAAGAAATCAAGTTTTAGGACATTATTTAAAGCAAATAAAGATCAAGATTATTAAAAAGAAAAACAAAAATATAACGTTGATTTATTTGTTCCGGGTTAAAATAGATACGTTCTTATCTCTGGTAACCCTTAATGGATTTTTGTTGATCAATACTGAAATGTTAAGGTTTTAAAGGATTTTTTTAATAAATAAGAGATTGGATATGGGAAGAAGAGATCATTTGTTGTATTGTGAGACAAGGTGGCAAGTTATTAAAATTGTTTAGATTTGTTGTAATGAAGGGGGAAATCATTTATATATACATATATTCCTTTTGTTCTCTACCTTCTATTATTTTGTTTTTCTTTTTTTAAAAATATTTTTTAGTTTTTTATTGTTCTAACCTTAATTTTAATAAATCCTGTAACTGTATCTGTTTGTTCATACTTTTTCCTCTTGATTGAGGTTTTGAAATGATCTTACTACCACTTTTGCTTATTATGCATCCTATTTATTCTGCTGGTCTTTTAGAAAAATTTAGGCAACTGTTGCTTCATAAATTGGCTGGTCAGTTACCAAAAATTGTTTCAGAAGGTCATAAGTTATTTTCTCCTTTTGCCTTTCTCAGACATTTTACACTGGAGGAACTTTTGAAAGAATGCTCCAAAAAATTATTATATCTGTAGGTGAAAGTACAGCCTGTGAAATTCAAAAGAAAATGAATTATTTTTTTGTTCAGTCAAGATCTCTTGTGAGAACTCTGCAGAATCCTAGTTCCACAAAGCTCCTATTGAGGAAGCCTATAGTCCTTGAACTTTTCTATTAAGGCCAAAAAAGCTCATTGAAACCATTTTTTGTTTTTTTTTGCATTATAATAAGAAGGAATGAAGAATAGATAACTTTGATTCGAAATGACCATTTAGTGGTAGAAAATGCTCAAGTATCTATACTGATCCTCTTAAAGAAGCTTGGATATAATTCAGATGATCATACATTTTAAATGAAACAGTGTAAAGGGTTATTTTTAAATAATGGATCAGCAGAGAACAGTTACCTGGGTAATTCAAATTGATATCAACACAATCTGCTCTTTTTCACTCACTATATCATCCCCTTATCTGTCATTCCACTATATACAAATTATTGCGTTTAGTGGCCTCGTTATTTCATCCAGTGCAGCCCTGTGACCAGATCAAGGTGCTCTGGGATCCTTCACAGAAGGCCTCCAGACCTTTCCAAAAGATTTCCTGTTAGTACAACTAAGGGAATGCTAGGGACGAATAAGAGAGACCTTCTCCTTCTTTGCAGATGCAGTCCACTGCACCAGATGTTTGGAAGATCAGCATCCAAATGAACACAGAGATCACTGTCTACCAAAGGATATCACCTTCTTGTCATTTGGAGAATATTTGGGGGTCATCCTGGCTTCCTTTGCTCTATTTTTGTCGTTCATCACAGCTTTTGTGCTAGCAATTTTCATTAAATACCATGAAACTCCAATAGTCAAAGCCAACAACCGGGATCTCTCCTACATTCTACTCACATCTCTCCTCCTTTCATTTCTCACCACCTTCCTCTTCATTGGCCAACCAAGGAAAGTTACTTGCCTTCTCCGACAAGCAGCCTTCATTATCGTTTTCTCAGTGGCTGTCTCTTCCCTCTTAGCCAAAACCATCACAGTGGTGCTGGCCTTCTTGGCAACAAAGCCAGGGAACAAAATGAGGCGGTGGCTCGGGAAGACGTTGGGCAATGCTCTTGTTCTTGCTTGTTCTGCTGTCCAAGTTCTGATTTGCTCCATCTGGTTGGGAATCTTTCCTCCCTTCCCTGACACAGACAAGCACTCCCACCCTGCAGAGATTGTCCTGCAGTGCAATGAAGGACCTGCTGTCATGTTTTACTCTGCCCTTAGCTATATGGGCTTCCTGGCTGTCGTCTGCTTCACGGTAGCTTTTCTGGCCCGCAGACTGCCTGGGGCCTTCAACGAAGCCAAGCTGATCACCTTCAGCATGCTGGTTTTCTGCAGTGTTTGGGTCTCCTTTGTGCCCACCTACCTGAGCACCAAGGGCAAATACATGGTGGCCGTGCAGATCTTCTCCATCTTGGCCTCCAGTGCTGGCTTGTTGGGCTGTATCTTTTTCCCCAAGTGCTATATTATTTTGCTGAGGCCTGAGCTGAATACAAAGGAGCAGCTAACAACCCAGATCAAAGTATAGCTCGCATTGTGTTTCCCTGGGCAAGCCCAAAACAGATAATTGCCTTTTGTCTCAACCTCTGACCACCTACATTCCAGGGTTTCACATTAATATAATTATGCTTATAAGGAAATATTGTACCTTGCATGAAAAGAGTTATGTAGGACTTTATATATGGATCTGGCAATATATGAAATGAATATTTTTTGTTCTTTTTCTCCCCCCCCCTTTTTTTTTCTTTCTTCCCTGACAACTCTGTGCATTGTTCATTTGTGTTCTCTTCTTAACAATTTTTAAACTTGCATTTAATAAAAGGAAACAAGATATACAAACTTATATTGTTTGTCTGAGTGATGAGGGCAACCTGTTTACATCTGAAGCTTATCCTAAAATCCAAGCTAGGCAGTGTCTTCTGGATGTAGTGATTTTCCATCTGTGTGTGTGTGTGTGTGTGTTAATCAAATTTGTATAGCCATTCATCTGACAAATAGGGACTGGATTGGGTTGAAAGACACCAGAGAAACCCAATACATAACCTTGGAGCTCATTTAAGTCATAATCAAGAGTGAATTTGCACAACTGGTTGCATACCAATTGCAGCCTTTCCAAGATCAAGGCGCATTACACACAGTCATTTCTCCTTAGGTCACCTCCTAGTTCGGGTGCTACACTTCAAGGGGCTGTCCTTGAAAAACCTGTTGAAACTGCAGTTGATCCAGAATTCATCATAAAAACAATTCTGGATATACTGTCATCAATCCATGTTACACATTTCTTTGAATGTATTCCCACATTAGTACACAATGGACTTCCAATAGATAATAGGTGAAGTTCTGCTGTTTGTCACCTAGAAAGTTCTTCATAGCATTGGCCAGATATTTGTAGACCATCTTTCTCCAACTATCACTAATGACACTCAGCTATACGCCTGTAACCTGGGACAGCCAAGTGATGCTGTGGATGACCAGGATGTTCTGGTTTCAGCTCTACACTAGCAAGACAAAATAGCAGAATAACAGAGTTCTTAGATGTCTTCTAGTCCAACCTCCTATTCATCCAGGAGAACAATACCATTTCAGACCAATGGCTGTTCAATCTCTTCTTAAAAACCACCAGTGAGGGAGCACAAACAACTTCTGGAGTCAAATCCTTCTACTGATCAATTGTTCTAAATGTCAGAATGGCTTTGGGATTTAGGGGCCCTTGGATGCAGCGGTTTTCCATCTTTATACCTGGATCAGGTTTCTGTACCCCAGAGAGATGCAGCGAGCAATTCAGAGAATCATCTTGAATGCATGACTCCTAGCTTTTATACAACTTTGCTTGTATGACAATTGCTGATTTTTCTAGAGCAGCGAGCACTACACACATTCACCCATGTTTTGCTCACCCCCAGTAGGATTACTGCAATGCTTTTCGTGAGGCTGTCTAGTCCTTCCGGGAAATCCAAGCAAGAAGCCCAATTACAAGTACCAACTCTATATTTATTATAAGGTTACATTAACAGAATCTTCCAAGACTGTAACTTTTACTCTTTGGAAAACTAAGTAGGGCCCCTTCTGAAATACTGTTCACACTGCCACCTCTCCTTCTGTGGACTGAGATATCTTGTATATGATGGTTGTCATGTCTGTAGCTCTTCCTCCTGCTTCCAAGGTCATTCCACAGAAAATTGGGCTTCAGAATGTGCCGACGTGAACAATTCCAAATGCGTTATAGTATTTCATTTTAACCTTTCCTTTCTGAGCTGCATTAGCACACAATCAGGTTCCGGTGGATTATAAGGCTCTACAGTACATCTTTCTCCAATTATCTCTTAGAAGTTCCATCAAGACAGGCAGAAAGTTTCCATATCTTAAGAAGTGTGATCTGGTGAACCCAGGAAGCTTGGCTTTTCTGCTGGCATGTTGGCTTCAGGAATAACAATCTTTCCCAAAAGTAGCCAACATTCTGCCATCATTCAGAAGGCTCCTAATCTGATTATTGTCCTAGGAATGAGCTCAGGAATTTAGGTGACCTTGTTAATTTTAGTCTGAAAGGCATTTTAGATGGGGAAGAAATGGAGGTATTGACAGATTTTATTTTCCTGGGCTCCAAGATCATCGCACATGGGGACTGCAGCCAAGAAATTAAAAGACACTTGCTCCTGGGGAGGAAAGCTATGGCAAATCTAGAAAGCATTCTTGTTAAAGATGGATCTAGCCCAATAACTCAAAGACAAATTTCAATTCTTTTCTGTATTTTTATTGTAGGTTTATTGGCACTAAAGGTCACCCCCAGTAGGATTACTGCAATGCTCTTCATGAGGCTGTCTTAGTCCTTCTGGGAAATCCAAGCAAGAATTACAAGTACCAACTCTATCTTTATTGTAAGGTTACATTAACAGAATCTTCCAAGACTGTAACTTTTACTCTTTGGAAAACTAACTAGGGTCCCTTCTGAAATACTGCTCACACTGCCACCTCTCATACTGTGGACTGAGATATCTTGTATATGATGGTTGTCCTGTCTGTGGCTCTTCCTCCTGCTTCCAAGGTCATTCCCACAGAAAATTGGGCTTCAAAATGTGCTGACGTGAACAATTCCAAATGTGCTGTGCTATTTCATTTTAACCTTTCCTTTCTGAGCTACATTAGCACACAATCAGGTTCCGGTGGAATATAAGGTTCTGGTTATCAACTATAGAGCTCTATACAGTACAGCCTGCAGCCAGCGGTGGGATTCTGCCGGTTCTAGGTGGTTCGGCGGAACCGTTTGTTAAATTGCTGGCTCGCCCTGCCCCTTGCCCCGCCCCTCCGCATCACTATTTATTGCCAATAAATAATGGTGGGTGAGGGGTGGGCGAGCCAGCAATTTAATAAATGGTTCGGTGGTTTTTTTTGTAATTTTATTGGCCCGTGGAGCTTCAGTATAGGCTAATTAGCCCGTTGATTAGATCGGCCTCCTGACTCTCAGCTGATTTGCTCTCAGCTGTTTTGCTCAGGGCTCTGCTGCTTGCTTGCTTGCTGGAGCAGATTTTTTCCCCCTAGCTATGCTGAAAAACGAAACTGAAAGTAAAGCAAGCTGTTGGCTTTGCTGTTGCTGCAACGTTGGAAAATTAGGCAGGCAGGCTTCTTTTCTTTTTCCTCACCAAAAAAGGTAGGAACAATTCCAAATGTGCTGTGCTATTTCATTTTAACCTTTCCTTTCTGAGCTGCATTAGCACACAATCAGCTTCCAGTGGAATATAAGGTTCTGGTTGTCAACTATAAAGCTCTCCATCTTTCTCCAACTGTCTCTTAGAAGTTCCATCAAGACAGGCAGAAAGGTTCCATACCTTAAGAAGTGTGATCTGGCAGGACCTCTGGTGGCTCCGCGAACACCGATGGACGCTCCTTCAGGAGCTCCAGCCCCGTGACTCCGTTAGCTGCTAGAACAGCGAAAATCAGCTGTCTAGCGACTCGAAACTCTCCCCCAGGGAAAAGGGGGGAGAGAAGAGCAGAAGGGTCTGGGTAGAGCTCCCCTAGACCCCCAGGTTTTTCTTTTTAAGCCTGGGGTTTGCAGGGTGAGAGCTCCCTGAAAGCCCTTCAGCTACTCACAATCCGGGACGAGTCTGCTTTATGCAGACTGAGGCATCGCGCCCACACCAGCAATGCAATTTTAAGGATTACAAGAATTTTGACCTTGGATGCTGGCAGAGCAAAATCAGGAGAATAAAAAAATGCAA